>NW_005371389.1:309725-314839 GCF_000412655.1 Myotis brandtii | reverse complement strand
GCGCCCCAACTCCCCAATCAGCCCTGCTCTGAGCCTGACCAGGGGCTGCACCTAGGGATTGGGCCTGCCCTCTGCCACCCGGGAGCAGGCCTAAGCCAGCAGGTCGTTATCTCCCGAGGGGTCCCAGACTGCGAGAGGGCACAGGCCGGGGTGGGGGACCCCCCCCCCAGTGCACAAATTTTTGTGCACCAGGCCTCTAGTCTTTAATAATGTCTTATAGCATCATATTCCTTTGGGGGAATTTTGTGACGTTTTGTAGTTTGTTTTTTTTTTTCCTTTTTTTCTGGTGTGCTGCAGAGTAGGGAAGAAGAAAAAGAGTCAAACACCTTGTTGCAAATCTGGAGTCTAAGGAGAAATATTGGAAGAATGTTTATAAATAGAGAGATATATAATGTTGAATTTAATGTATCAACTATATGATGCCTAATGTAGACTCTTTGCTGTTACTGCCAAATTCTCAGTAAACATCTACCACAGTATAAAAGACTGACTAAGAAAAATATACAGTTAGTAGCCAATTATTTTATGTGTATACAAGAGAAACCAATAATAGATCATTTCCATGTAACAAAGACACTGACAGAATTTATGTTGGAGAAAGAGGAGAGAGAAGAAAAATCGCAGACCTTTGGAAATGATAAGGCTAGTTTTCTTTTCCTTAGGGAAGGTGCTCATCAGTTGGCAGCAAGCAGAGGCCAGTGTCAATGTCTACTAACCAAAGATTACCGGGATACACCTATTAGTCACCCCCCCCCCAACAAACACACACACATACACCCAAAACAAAGAAACCTCATAGCTTCATTTAGCTTGCTGCATCAAGTAAGAATTCACTCTATGGGAGTCATGGGGCATTTCAGTAAAAGAGTGAGGATGGGTGTGGTTATTAAAGGATTTAGGCAGTTGTTGAGGGATTCTAAAGAGGGTTTTTGGAAGCAGAAGTAAATTCTGAATTGCATGTTGCAACAGGCAGAGGCAATATTGTATTGGGTATTTTAATTTTTTTAAGAGATGGGAGACTGCCCGGCCTGCATTGCCCAGTGGTTGAGCATTGACCTATGAACCAGGAGGCCACTCGATTCCCATGAATATGAAGATTAAAATGTGTCAGGCCAGTGTGGCTTAGTGGCTGAGCATTGACCTATGAACCAGGAGGTGGCGGTTCAATTCCCATGGTGGTGGTGCAGGAGGCAGCTGATAGATGATTCTCTCTCATCATTGATGTTTCTATCCCTCTCTCCCTCTCCCTTCCTCTCTGAAATCAATAAAAATATATATTTTTAAAAAGAGGTGGAAGGGTTAAGAAGGGGCTAGAATTGTCATTGGTAGAGGAACTAAACTAAGTTTTCTTAGTCAAGAGAGGGAATGGACTGTTTAATGATTTTCTTTGTTGAGACCTGGTCTTATCTCTGCCTAATTCCAGACATAGTCAGGGTGGCCTTCTCTGGACATTATTTCTCATGAATGCTATTTATGTTTGGTTGGGAACAGCACAGTCTAGCTGCCAGCAAGGCTGTTTTTCACATTAACAGTCCCTTCTTTGGGCCAAGGTAAGATAACGTCAGTCCAAAGGACTTTGATCTATGAGGTCCAGGTCTGCATAAGTCAGAGAATTCTGCCCTTGAACAGCTGGATCAGTCATTAAGGGAATAATTTTGGTTGTTCAAGTTTGCATCGGGAGGTAGTGGCAGTTTATTCAGATGTTTTTGGGACAAGCTGTTCCTGCGTTGTGTCTGTTAGTGTCCTTTGATGGTGCTTACATTTCAGTTATGTGTTTTCCCTGTTCCAGCTTTTCTGAACAGCTGCAGATGTGTGGTCTTAGCTTCAGCCCCCTCCAAGTACAGATCCCGAGGCGAGGCGACAGCTTGTGTAGTTCACTGTAGAAAGTTCTTCCTTTTAGCAAAGGCAGCCCAACTGCCCCAGGTGCCCACCTGAGGGTCTGCAGAAGATCCACCCCAAATGGTCCACATGGGACCCAGGAGAAGGGGATCTTTATCCACAGGCCTATCTCCCATGGACCCGGGTCGCTCCTGAGCATTAACTTCCTTTCCCTTCCAGGTTTGGGGATTTACCAGAATGAGTGTTCCCCATTGGTGTCTCTATCCCTGGCAGATGTTAAGCATTTCACTAGTATGTGAGGGATAAATGAGTTTTCAAAGACCTATATGACAACCCTGTTAGCAGGACTAGATTGTCTTATCTTGATATAGCAAAAATACTTAGACCTGACAAAACTTGCAGGGCTATACCCAGTTGCCCCTCACTTCTTAGACCTTCTATTAGTAATTTCTACATTTTAAAAATAAGTTCCAAACATCATAGCCTTTTCTCCAAATATCATACATATCAAAGATGGATAGGTCTATGAAGAAACACGGTGCTATCCCTGGCATCATCCTGCAGGATTTCTCTCCTATGTCCCAAACTCTGAGAGTGAGGGATGAGCTGGAGTTCTGACTGGTTCTATCAGGCTGAAGAATCTAAAAACCCTTTCTGCCATTGTGGGTAAAGACCCTGAGCGAGGCCATCTCTCTGCAGTCCAAAAACACTCTCAGCCCAATAATAATAATGACATCAAAAAGAGAGGCTAGCTTGATCTTGCTTTAATGCCATTGAATTGGCTGCACACCTTCCACCATCAGGATAATATACCTATTTTTAGCAATATAACTCCAGCAAAACTCTGGACAGTAAAGCTCAAGCATTCAGCAGGTTAAGAAAGACCAGCCCTTAGAGCCCAAAGTATGATGATTGAAACTGGTAATGTACATCATGGCCAGACCAGTTTCTCCCTTGTTCAAAATACTGTTCTATTTGTGAGCAATTTTCTTCCACTTCAAACTCTTTCATAATTCTTCCTCCTGTTGTAATTTGACCATCCACTAATCATTTCTGAGATGGAAACACATTTCTAAGTGAACAACTTTTGAAGAGCTGATTAAGCAGAGAGTGGGTTTATTTTTCTAATTTCTTGTCAAATGGTTAATAGAATTGCCAAGGAAGTACTATTTCAAAGTCTGAAAAACTACATATGAAAAAAAAAATTTTTGTGGAAACTAAATGTATTGGGCCAGATGGAGGTTTATATCTCAGTAATGAAAGTGAAAAAAGTGCAGCCCTGGTAGGTGTGGCTCAGTTGGTTGGGCATCATCCTGTGCATCAAAAGGTTGCTGGGTTTGATTCCCAGTCAGGGCACATGCTCAGGTTGTTGGCTCAATTCATGGTAGGGGGTATGTGGGAGGCAGCTGATATGTTCTGCTCTCACATTGATATTTCTCTTTCTCCCTGTCCCTTCCTCTCTCTAAAAATTAATAAAAATCTTTTAAAAATAAAAATAAAATAAAGTGAAAAAAGTACAACATAAAACACATATGTTGCCCCAAATAATATTTACATAAATGATTTAATAGTCAATAAAAGTTCAGTACAACTCTTTTCAAGTAAAAGGGATAGTTGGAGATATGGGTTCTAGCCTTGGATCTTCTATTTACTAGCTAAGCAACCTTGTGCAAACCACATGGTGTCTACATGTTCCATCAAATATGGGTCCATTTATAGCAAAATTGATAGAAATCAGGTCAAGAAATACAAAGAAGGTAATAGCGAAGAAGTTGTATTTGAAGAAGAGAATAGCAATGTGAATGGGACACCAAAAAGGTCAGATATTACTCTGGCTGATATTATCTACCATAGCTTCTATCTAGCCTCCTTTACAGCTCAAGGGACTATCTAATAAAGTATACTTTGTGGTCTCCGTAGCAAAAACGACACTCATAAGGAGTCATCCATGAGCAAGACTAGCTAAGACTTTCCTGTCTTTGAAGTTGAGTGAGAAACCAGCAATTAGCTCCAAATTACATCTCACTTATAAATTTAAAATAGAATATACATATGGTTTACTGCTCTTACTGAATCCAATTTCATCCTTTAATATGAAGCTTTGTCCTTTCTTGGTTTCTCTCTGGACTTGTTATAGTGGTGTTTGTTTGTTTGTTTATTTGTTATTTAATGTTGTTCCAAGCTAAAACAAATTTAAACATTTAGTAAAACTTTACTGTTCATCATTATTGTTCAATGCCATTTTTAGATTTGAATAGAAGAATCTATAATAATAAAAGCATAATATGCTAATTAGACCAGAAGTCCTTCCAGACATCCTTCTGGGATGAAGCCAGGGCTGCAGCCACGGGATTGAGGCAGCTGCTGTGGCTGCGAGGGAGGGGAGGAAGGCAGCTGCCCCTGGCTGCGAAAGCCTATTCTTGCATGAATTTTGTGCATTGGGCCTCTAGTTTAATCTATCTACACTAATAAAAGAGAAACATGGTAATTAGCGTACGACCGCTACCCTTTTCATTGGCTAATCAGTGAGTATATGCAAATTAACTGTCAGCCAAGATGGCGGCCGGCAGCCAGGCACTGAAGCGAACAGGGAGGCTTGCTTGCTGCGGACTCCAACGTTCCCCGCCTCACTTGCCAGCCTCTCAGTTGCAACTCTAAGCAACTATATACTATGTTGCAAATAAGAAGCTAAACAAAACACCAGAAACCGGCTTCCATTCAGCCGGGCTCGGATTGCAACATTGTATCGATGTTTTCAGCAGCGAGGCCTCAGAGCTAAAGCTGTCCCAGAATAAAAAAAAAAAGAAAAGAAAACAAGGAGCAGTTGGAAGCTTTAGTCACTCGCCAGCCGGAAAACAGCCCTCAGCCCCTCACCCAGACTGGACAGGCACCCCAGTGGGGACCCCCACCCTGATCCAGGACACCCTTCAGGGCAAACCAGCCAGCCCCTACCCATGCACCAGGCCTCTATCCTATATAGTAAAAGGGTAATAGGCCTCCCAGCACCGGGATCAGCGGAGCAGCGAGGCTCCCGGCACCGAGATCAGCGTGACAGGGGGCAGCGCCCAAACCCCCTGATCGCCCTGCGGCTCTGTGTGTGACAGGGGGCGGGGCCACAACCTCCCTATCCGCCCTACTCTGTTCGTGACAGGGGAAGGCACCCCAACCCCCTGATCAGCCCTCCTCTGTGCCTGATAGGGGGGAGCTCCCCAATCCCCTGATTGCCCTGCGGCTCTGTGTGTGACAGGGGGCGGGGCCACAACCTCCCTATCTGC
>NW_005371389.1:246636-308907 GCF_000412655.1 Myotis brandtii | reverse complement strand
CCCATCAGGGGCAGGGCCTGCCAGCCAACCTCCTGTGTGCCCCCTCCCGCCTGCTGGCCCAGCCCCCATTGGCCCCCATCGGGGCTGGCCAGCTGTACCCTACCCGTTCACGAATTCATGCACTAGGCCTCTATTGTGTAATGAACTCCTATGCAGAATCACTGAAATTATACAATTTCATACCTCATTCATGCTTATATATTTTGCTCTTACAAGAAAAAGGGAAATGCTGCACAAAACTATCTCAACTGTTTTTATTTCACTTTTTTCATATGTGCATATTTTATTGGCACTCTCTACTTTTAGCTAACTCATAAGTAAGGGAGGACAAAAAGCAAGAAAAGGAAATTAAAGTTGGGTTGCCCAATTTTTTCCTTTCCCTCTATGTCATCATTTTCTGTATAAGTGGTTGCCTAGTGCAAGTAAGGAACACAAGAAAGGATATGGTAGGGATTTGGGGCCATTAGTGTTTCTAAGAATGCTATTGCCTTCTTTCTGCATTCAGAGTAAGCTTTGATGCACGTGGGGAACCTTGGCCTTTCATGGCTGTCTATGCCCCTGCTTATTATATACTTATCCTATACTAGCGTGGAGTCTCATGCATTGTGGTTCTACAAGAATTTTGTTCTCATGGGATATTGCAAAAGACAACTATGAATGGAGCAGCAAGGAATGGTGGATGCATATATCACATTCATCTTCTCTCCTCAAGTGCATGCTCCATTGCCCCATGCAACTTCACATATAAAACATAAATTCAGATATATATATAATTATTAAAAATTTCAGGATGGCAACAGAATTGCACTGAACCAAGAGCAATGCTCTTCTGAATACAGGGCCCTATGTGACAACACAGGTCACATGCCCATAAAGCCAGCTCTTTTGAAGTATCAAAATTTTATGTGAAATGCTGTGACCACTAAAATGAACCAACTTTTCTGGACCTTCTCAGAACCCTTACTATGTCTATATGCTTCAGAATCTCCAAAAGTAATAGAAAATTTAGCCTTCGCAATCTTCAGGAGACAAATTGACAAAACCTCAGGTGGATCATCGTATTCCCTACTAAACTTCTTGGCTTTGCCACTATGCATTCCAGGGATGACCACAGACTGATTCATGCTCATCAAACATCCCAGAGATTTATGGATGTATCACCCAAGTGTCAATGTGGTGATGGACAATGAAAAACATGACTGACTGCCTACTAGTTCAAATTTCTGTACTGCATATCAATAGATAACCACCCCCAATACATGCACACACACATACATTAAGCCATCTAATCAGGAAGCTAATTTATAATTGAAAGTTTATTTGGTTAGTGCACAATTTAAACAGAGGGAGAGAAATATTAATGAAGTAGCAAAGGTTTTTCCAACACAGATACCTGTAAGTGAACTGCCTATTTCCATTTGTGATCATAAATATATACATTCATTTTATACAGTATGAAAAACATGAAGTCACCCATAACCTAACACCTCTGTGCTAGGCACATGGCAACTATGCTTTCTCTGCTCTTTAATAACCATTGGCTTTTTATTGAATATTTTTAACATCAGTATTTTCAGATTTTGCCAGAGGTTATATCCTCTTAAGTGTGGTACATTTCTTAAACAATCATTTCAAACTTTATTTCTATCATTTATTTTTGTAAGTATCAAAAATTGAACCTTTTCAATTTGTAATACCTTAACTAATAAAGAATTTTAAAAAACTGAACCTTTTAGGAAGTATATTATTATTTGATTTGTGGCTTGCACAGTAGCTATATTCTACATATAGAAAAATGTTCTAGTTTTAAATATAATAGAAATTGGGTTGACTGAGTACAGACCAAAAATAAAATTCTGCCTACCCATTTTTTAAATAGCCAAGTACAGTTCAAAATAAAAAAACAGCCTTAATAATTTTTTAAAGTCTCATGTAATTTATTAATTCTATAGTAACTGGACTAGGTAGTAGCTAAAACCTGTTACATTCCTAATGATGCCCAATGAGCTGTGGGAAATAAATAGGTGGATACAGTCCAGTTGACAGAAAATAGTTGTCTGTTACTGACTTGTCTGAGAGGAAATGAACACTTGCATTTATTAGGGACAGAGTATAAACTGTTCTTCACTGAAGCATTTCTAAAAGTTCTATGCTCCTTTGAATACTGATAAGGACTCTGAAATTAAAGGTAAAATATGCAAGTTATCTGGACTATCACAGGTTATTTTATTAGCTGCTGGTATTTTTTATTCCCTATATAATTATGATTTTTCCAGGCTCCAACCCCAGTAAATTCTATAACCTCTATTTCATATAAAATTATCAGCAAAGTAGTATATAATTTCCTTTAAAAAGTTTAAATCAGTAGACAATCAGAATTAGTGTGAGTTTTACAGGAGTATGTCTCAAACTTGGCTACATTGGAGCTCTTACAAATAATTATGCCTGGGTCTTATTCCAGAGATTCTGACTTAAGAGGTTTGTAGTACCAGCATCTGGATTTTCTTATTTTTTCCAAATAAAACTTTTTTTTATTTATTTCCACAACCCAACTTCCCTTTCCCCCAGGAACGTAAATTGACCTGGGCCATCAAAGCACAGGGCAAAAGCTGATAAATGACACAAGGCAAAGGGTTATTAGAAAAATAGATTATACCAGTGATGGCGAACCTTTTGAGAACCCTAACTTAGCTGTGGTACAGTGTCACATATAGAAATTTTTTGATATTTGCAACCATAGTAAAACAAAGACTTATATTTTGATATTTATTTTATATATTTACATGCCATTTAACAAAGAAAAATCAACCGCCCTGACCGGTTTGGCTCAGTGGATAGAGCGTCGGCCTGTGGACTGAAAGGTCCCAGGTTCGATTCCGGACAGGGGCATGTGCCTTGGTTGCGGGCACATCCCCAGTGGGAGGTGTGCAAGAGGCAGCTGATCGATGTTTCTCTCTCATCGATGTTTCTAACTCTCTATCCCTCTCTCTTCTTCTGTGAAAAATCAATAAAATATATTAAAGAAAAAGAAAAATCAACCAAAAAAAAATGAGTTTGCGTGTCACCTCTGACACGTGTGTCATAGGTTCGCCATCACTGGATTATACCTAAGGCTTTCCTAGGGACCTAAATCCTGCTCCCCATCAGAGCTCATCAAATGAAACTAAAGACATGAGAGGATGGAAACATGAAACTCCAGTGAACAAAGGGGAAAAGAGTCTGGCAGTGAAAAGGGTAGGGTGTGGTTTGCTGGGGAAAGGGGTGAGAAAATAATTTACTGGGGGGGGGGATATAATGATATATGGTTTCAATCATGTCAACCACTCTGGATCTCACTGAAACTAAATTCTGGCCAGTCTGTGGAGGTAGAAATTGGGATAGAAGAAAGTTTGGAAGCCTTCCTTCCCTAGAGGAGATGGTTATTATCCAGCCCCCTTTTGCCCAGCCTGCCTCCCCTCAAAAAGCCTCCAAATTCCATAGCTATAACTTCCATCAGAAAATGGAATTGGAATGGGGAGTCATGAGTCCTGCCCAAATCCTCCAGCCGGGGACTGGTATGAAGGTTGAAGAGCAGGGAAGTTAATAAAATGAAATATCCCCTCCCCTACTCAAACTTGGTCCCTGGGTGGACAGGAAGGGAAGACTAGGTAGCTGTTATCAGGGACCCATGCAGATGAGGCAGAGCTGGAGGCCAGAAAGGTTCCTTAAGCTCCTACAGGGAAAATTGGGGTCAAGGAAGAGCGGGAAGCAATGCAGAAAATTTTGGGAGCCTTTTAGCCCCAAAACTTGGACCACCCTCCACCAGTGATGACCAGCGGGGCCCCAGCGGGTGGTAAGCTGATCAAGGGCACAGCTTGATTTGGGTACCCTTGGAGAACACCCGGAAGAAAGGGAAGACACGCTCACCCAGAAAGGCAGCTGAAAAGGTGTGCACATGGGCCAGAGTCTCTGCATTGTAGAATTCTAGGCGCCCAGCCTCATAGTCCAGGTACACACCAAAGCGCCGTGGTTTCTCACGTGGGCTCAGCAGCGTCTGCTCCGTCGAACTCTGTGCCTGGTAACCGTTGCCACTGGTGCCCACACACCACACTTCCCTCTGGAGCAGGGGCTGCTGGGGTAGGTGGAGGCGGCGGTGATGGCCAGAGGAAGAACTGGCATCCCCGGTGCCCACAGAGGAATCCCCAGAGCCCATCTCCTCATGATGAGATGATTCTTGGGCAACACCCACGGCCCAGCCCTGCTGCCCGCCCACCTCTACCTCCCAGTAGTGCCGGCCAGAGCGGAAGCCCTGAGCCCCCAGTACGCAGCAGTCGGCCGAGAAGCACTTGGAATGGTCAGCAACCTCCTGCCGCCGTTCTGCCAGGCGGACCCCCCGGCGATCAGGAGACAGCATCAGGGCCGGGTGAGCCGTGTCGGGGTCCAGTGTCAGGTCCACTCGAACAGCCTGACAGAACATCCGGCTCATTTTCCTCACGATGGTGTCTGTCAGGAAGTCATGGCTGTGGGGTTGACACGAGTCAGGGGACCAGACCTCTGGGGGCTGCAGCTGTATCTTTTCACACCTATTGAAAGTCTCCTTGATGTCCTGAAGCGGCGGCAGGGCCCCCTGCAGGCTCCGTTCCTGGGCCTCAATTAGCAGGCGGCTCAGCTGGTCAGCATGTTGAGCCAGAAAACTGGCCGTTGCTTCCGCCCGGCCCAGCTGGGCTTCGTGCATCTCTCGAAGGCGCCGCTCCAGCCCTGCCTGCTCTTCAGCCAGAAACCTTGTCAGCCGTCCAAACTCTGAGGCCACAGCTGCCAGCTCTGACTTCATCTGGCTGTTCAGCTCGGCCACCCGCCTCTCCTCCTTGGCTTTCAACTTCTGTACAATCTCCAAGTGCTTTCTTAGAGGTTCCACATGCCCCTGCAGTTTGGCCTGGTACTCCTGCACCACCTCCTCCAATGTCACCACGCTGTGCTGCTTGTGGTCCCAGGATTCTCGGCACAGCACACAGATGGCCTCTTCGTCCACCTCACAGAAGAGCTTCAGGGCCTCTCGGTGTTTGGGACAAATGCGCTGCTCATTCCCATGGCTGCCCGGACCCGGTGCGGGGTGCATCTTCCGAATCACCTCCACCATGTTGGCCAGCTGCAGGTTGGGGCGGAAGTTCCTGCTGGGAAAGCTCTTCCGGCACTGGGGGCACGTGAAGCGCTGCCGAGGGTCTAGACGCGGGTCCCGCAGCTCTACCTCATCCTCCTCCAGCACTTCTTCTTCGGCCTCCTCGTCCTCCACCCCCAGGTCGTCGTGGTCGTGGTCGTGGTCGCCGTCGCCGTCGCCATCGCCGTCGCCGTCGCCGTCGCCATTGTCGTCGTCCTCCTCCTCCTCCTCCCTCACATAGTCCATGTTGTCCAAGTCGGACCCGCCCATGTTCCCGGTCCCGAACACTCCTCCCTCCTCCTCCTCGACCTCTTCCTCCAAGTCGCCCTCATAGTCTACATCCCTCATGGGGGTGTCCCAGCCCCCACCGGCCCCCGCAGCCTCCACTTCCTCCTCTTCTCCTCCATTTTCCTCCTCCTCCTCCTCCTCCTCCTCCTCCTCCGGGTGTAACTCGACCCGGCCTTCCTCATCTTCCTCTCCCCACAGCTGGGTCACACATGCTCGGCAGAAGTTGTGCCCGCAGCCGATGGACACCGGGTCCGTGAAGTAATCGAGGCAGATGGCGCACACAGCCTCCTCCTGCAGAGTCTGCACGGGGTTGGGTGCCTTGGAACCGGCAGCCATCTTAGTGTCCACTCAGCTGGTGTAAAAGGTGGGGGGCGGGGGGTTTTCCCTCTCAGACAGACGCCCTGAGGACCCGGCCCCACCCCCAGTCCTGCCTCTTCACACCTTGCCTCAGGCGCAGGTAGAGAAATGTCCTTCCGTCAACCGACCCTCCACACAGTTCCCTTCGCCCAGACGACAAGCGTGTCTCTGCCACGGGAGACGACACAGAGGACCGCTAGCGCCAAGCCCCTCAGGTGGCCCTGAGTGCAAATCGCCGCCCAACGCTCTCTGGGCCGCCTCATAAGCCCCGCCCTTCCTCACTTCCTGGCCCCGCCCCCTCACATCCGGTCTCCCTCTCAACACTTCCGGTACCTACAAGCCACCCAGCTATTGAGTTTCCGCTATCCCTCAATGCTCCCTTTCCGCACCAGAGAGCTCGACAGGAAACGATGAGGAGACGCTCTAGCATTCACTCGGGAAGAGAGCGGGAGGGCTAGGACAACGGAGGTTCGCATCTCTGTGGTGCGGGGGCGGGAGCAATGCAGATGAAGCGGAAAGACCGGCCACTCCCAGCCCCCCGCCCCTGGGGATAAATTTCAGGAGACGATGGAACCCTTCATGGCCCAGCGCCATCCTACCGGCCCTGCACCAAAGATGGCAGCAAGCACTCCTCACAGATGCCAGAAGCAGAGGGGCAGCATCTGGATTTTCAAAGTTCCCCAGGTGGTTCTAATATGCATCCAAGATTGAGAAACACTATAAAATGAAGAGAATTCAGGGGCCACAGAAAAGCCACTCCACTGCATTACCCAACTTCTTTAAATCACCATCATAACCCCCAAACAAATTATTGATAGTCCCAGAGGTGATGGGTAGCTACTTTACTGCAAGAAATCAGTACAGTATTGATTACCTCATTAGTTACTATTGGCTGCTATCATGTAAAGAGAGACTCTTCATGTTCAGATATGGATTATGTAAATGTGTTTGTAAAACAGTAGCATGGCCAACTTCCTCCATCCATCCATCCATCTATCTATCCATCCATCCAGTAGCTCCATTGAGGCACCAGAAATGGTGCTTTAAGTGTGTTTACTTTGGCAAATCTCTGGTAGTATTGATGCCAAAATGTCCTGTTCGGGTCTGAGTTTGTTGTCTCTCAAAATCAAAGAGTGAGTTCACGGACAAAGATGAGCGAATGCAAAGTTTTATTAGAGAAGGTAAAGTAACAAAGCTCTCTGTAGCAGAGGGGGGTCCCCAGCAACTTGCTGCTGAAGCTTCTTCGTCTAGGGGTTAATATGTGTCCTGCTAACTTCCCATTGGTAGGTTCAAAGAATTCTGCCCTAGCAATATCCACACATTTTAAGCAGGGTTCCAGCTTATTTACCCGGCCCCATGTGTCTAGCCTGGGATCAGGGCCCTTTGTTCTTGCAATTTTACTAGTAGATGGGACTGGGTGTGGTTTCTGCTCCCGCCTGCAGGGTCTAGCTCAGTGATGGCGAACCTTTTGAGCTCAGCGTGTCAGCATTTTGAAAAACCCTAACTTAACACGTGCCATGTCACATGTAGAAATTTTTTGATATTTTCAACCATAGTAAAACAAAGATTTATATTTTTGATATTTATTTTATATATTTAAATGCCATTTAACAAAGAAAAATCAACCAAAAAAATGAGTTCACGTTTCACCTCTGACACGCGTGTCATAGGTTCACCATCACTGGTACTAGCTGCACCTCCCGTGTTCCCATCCCTAATTGCCTAGCTGCCTCTAATTCCTCAGTGTTAGCTCTGTCCAGGCTTTAGAAACAAAAGGATTGTATAAAAGAACAACCAACAAAACATTAGATAAACTCAGAGGGGAAAAACTTTTTGTGTCATGTGTAAAGTATTTCCTTCTGACCTTTCCCATCCACTCGCCATTCTTTCCTGCCCTACGTGGTGCCCCGGAGGCTGCCCTTTAAGAACTGCATCCCAAAGTTCCCTTGACCTCTCTAGTTTCTCTTTGAGAGACCTGGAAGGAGCTCAGTGGGTGGGAAAAGAATAGAGTATTTGTTTTCCTGGCTCTTGGAGGAGCTCCATAGATCAGCTATGATCCTCTACCGAAGACCTGTTACACAGCTCTCTGTTGCTTCTCTAGTGGTTCTGGCTCTCCGATTCTGGGAGCCTCCTTTCCCAGCTTAACCCCTTAGGTTGAAGGTCAACTCTGGGGTTAAAAATCAAGCCTTGTTGATCTTCCTAATTCTGTCCATGTCTCTGCTGATAACCCCTTTATTAAACTTTTCTCAGAAATCCCTTGATTGAGAAACCTATTTTTGTCCTGCCAGGCCCCTGATTAAGTTGTTTTGGGAGAATTTGCACACACTACCCTCTTATGACGTCAATATGTACATTACACATTAACTCACCTGAGAATAACCACTTCTCTTAGTTATTATCGAATTTCACATTTTTGACAATGTAAACTTTTGTGTGCAACACCGAAACACCCAGTGGTCGTGTTACCAGAGAATTAACCTCCCCGGTCACTCGTGGGAGTGAGGTGGAGGTTCTTGGGGCACCACTGAAAGAAGCATTTTCAGAAGCCCCCACAGGAGGATGGCATGTGGAAGATTTTATTTGCATTGAGCTACATTTTTCTGAGTCCAATGTCCCATTTCCTCCAAGCCAGTCCTGGAAGGAAGGGTGGCTGGGAGTTCAGCAGAGCCAGAAACAAGGCCAGTGTCCAGAGCTTCCGTTCCATGTTGCAGCCGGGTGTGGTTCAGCTTCAGGCCAGACTAAAGCCTATTAGTCCATGTGTGGAGTCCAACATGGCCAAGAGCCATGTGGGCAGAGGGGAGCTTGCCCCTGCTATGGACTCACAGGAGTCAGGTGCCCTGGAGCTGAAAGAGAGAGAGAGAGAGAGAGAGAGAGAGAGAGAGAAGGAAACTTCCTTTCTTTGAAAGTTTAGTTATTTAGATTTTGGACGCATGCAGTGGCACCCATCCTGGCCACTGACTTGCTTTGAGGTGTGATTGATGGGCAAACAGGTAGGTAAGTCACTCAGATCTTACTAGGCATATTCTAAACTGCCTTTGTTCAGTCCTTTCCCCCATCAAACAGCAGGGAACAGACTTGGAGAGTGTTACATGCAGCTTTTGACAAGGCTGTATGAAGCATGCCTATATTATGTGGTCTCCCCTTTCACTCCTTTCCTGTTAAATAATAACCAGGTTATGACAACAGCATTGGTTGTAGAACTCATTTTTGCAAACTCTTGCAGAACTACTTTATGGAGAAGTAGGAGATTCAAATTATCATAGACAAAAATATCTCAGATACAAGCACCAGCAATGATTCTTTCACATATAGTTTTCTTCCACCAAAAACTAGGACTAGGTACAAGTCTTCTAGGTAACATTTCAGGATTTTACTGTCATAAAGGTTGCTATGGCACCAAAACCTTTGGGAGAAGAGTATCCCCAACTTCTCCCTGCCTACACTTTGGGCCGCACTCTCTTCTCTTATCTAATTATTTGAGAGACTCATGTAATGGCCGGCTAGCTTTTTGGGAAATTTTAAGTCTGGAAATAAAAGAGGAAGAGAAACAGAGTACAAAGAAATGAAGATAACAATCCTGTGAATTACAACTCAAGTGGGGTATTTCTGGATGCTTTGTAGAAAGGGTTGCAGGCATAGCAGTAGCTTGTGCTAAATGAAGATGAGAGGTAAAAATTGGGGGTTAAAAATGCTCTATGCCCCTTTATTATGCGTTTAAGAGATTCAAGTGGAGGTGTGAAGTAGAATCTGTACTTGCTGGACTGAGTTCTTTTGACAATACCAAGAATAGAACATATGTTAAACTTTATATGAATTTCAAGAACTTAATAAGATTTCTTAAATCTCACTACTTCCTCTTTTTTTGTCTATTACTAACGCCTTTCTCCATGCCCACTTCCATTCCCCAATGATTGTTTACATTTAATGCTGCCAGGGAGGAAAAAAAAATTTCTTCTACCCTTCTAGGATATTTGCTTGGTCTAATAGCAGAAATAACATATGACAGATTAAGAGGAGACAAAAATTATGTACATACACGAACCACATAAGAATATGAGGCCCAGGGATAAGTCAGGCAAGTAAGGCTTATATGCCATCCTGAGCTAAGGAGAAAAGGTTTGGGGCCTGGGACTTCAAAGTGGAGGAAGACACTTTACAGGAAAATGGGAAGAGCAACTATTTGGTTCACAAATACTGGTATGTGCCAAGCCATGCAGAGATAATGGGATTCAGAGAGGACTATGAACAAGCAGGCCTTGCTAAGTCCCCCCACAGTCTATCATACTTAGCCCATATTCTATGTAGTTATGTCGGATATCTCTTCCTTCTATAGGCCCTCTATATAAATTCTTGTAGGCAGTTAAGGGGGAGATGAAAAAGAAAAACTTCCTGAGTCTTCTGTTTTTTAAAAATAATCAGCCTAAAATAATCCCCAAAGAGACAGCTTGGAGTGGCAAATTTTGCTCCCCTGCAATTCTTTCTAGTTAAATCATTAAAATGAGGTTTGTGAACTACTCATAACAGGAAGGAAGTAATGGAAGCTGAGATGATAGTGATCCAGTCATAGCTGCTAATTGATGAAGAATTTCACAGCAAACGAGATTTAAAAAGGTATACCATTAAATAATAGTAGTTGTCTTGAGGCGGGGGAAGTAATTAAAAAAAATTTTGTGTTCTACTGTTCTTTCCAACTTTCTTTAATGAGTATTTATGCCTTCCATGTTCAGAAAAAAATAAGGTTAAAAATTAACTAAAAAATAAATTTATACTGGGCCAGGGAGGGGTCCAGGACATTCATAGCTATGATCTTTATAATGGCAAATGAATGTGTTATGGTCATACTATCGAATAGTATATAGCAGTGTACTAGTAATTGAATGAACTACAGCCACATGTAAGAACACAGAAGAAGAGGAAGAGGAGGAGGAGGAGGAAGAGGAGGAGGAGGAGGAGGAGGGAGAGGAGGAGGACTTAAGGACCTCCTTAAAGATGAAAAAGAAAGAAGAGGAAGAGGAGGAGGAGGAGGAGGGAGGAGGAGGAGGAAGGAGGAGGAGGAAGGAGGAGGAGGAAGGAAGAAGAAAGAAGAAAGAAGAAAGAAGGAAGAAGAAGACCCAAACACTTTCATTATCAGTTATTCGCAACTATTTTGTTAAAGGTCCAACAGTATATATTTTAAGTTTGAAGGTTATATGATATCTATTGCAAATACTTAACTTTATTGTAGTGCCAAGACAGCTATATGAAATATGTGAGCAGATGCTTGTAGATTGGTCTAATAATGCTTTTAAACAAACTGTCAGCTGGCCAATAGACTGTACTGTGCTGACACCTGTATTAGCACTCAAGAAAGCTCAAGCAAAAACAAAAACAAAACAAAAAACAGAAAAAAAAAAAAGAAAGGAAAGAAAGCTCAGGCAGAGAAAGACCTAACCAAAATATTATTTAGGCATGCATATGTAGGGGAGAAAAATATTTTTCCTTCTACCTTTCTAGCTTCTTAGCAGAGTCCTCATAATAATAATAATAATAATAATAATAATAATAACAACAACATTAACAGGAGAAAAACATACAGAATTTTAATAACATATCTAGCTCTTATATACATGGGAGAGACCCAAGAAACTGAGCAACTTCCTGAAATAGCCCAACCTACCAACTTAATTGCCATCTCCAGCTTAAGACAAACGATGATGTTGGGGGTGGAGGGCAGTTATAGGAGGTGACTAGGAAGAGCACAGTAAATAGGGTAAGGTTGTTATACAGATTTAAGCCCTTGCCTTCTCCATTGATAAGAGTTTCTAGAGATTTAGTCATCCTTCTCTTCCAGGTACAGAGAGATTTCCCCTTACACATGGAGATTTCCCTTATAAATGTATATTTCCCTTACAAAGGGGTAACTTCTTTTTAGAGATTTTCCTGTGTCTGCAGCCTCTCAAAAATAATCAACCCAGGCTTGGCCAGTGTGACTCAGTTGGTTAAGCATCTTCCCATCAATTCCTGGTCAGGGTACATGCCTGGGTTGCAGGCTCAATCCCTAGTAGGGAATATGTAAGAGGAAGCTCAATGTTTCCTCTCTCTCTCTCTCTCTCTCTCTCTCTCTCTCTCTCTCTCTCTCCCTTCTTATCTCTCTCTCAAATCAATTAAAAACATATTTTAAAAAATAATAATCAGCCCAAAATAACCAATATGCCAAAGAGACATTTTTGGGGTGGCATATTTTGTTCCTGGTCACATACATATAAGAGTCAATAAAAAACAAGCAAAAAGGTAGTTAACCCTGAATAGGTGGAGGAGTGCAGCACAGGGAAGGGGTAGTGTATGAACACTATATTAGGTTCAGGTGGAAGTTATAATTGATAGTTCAATTCTTAGAACAAGCATGTGTTCATTAAATTATTATGCTTTATAACTTACCTCTATATATTATTTTGGATATATGATATTTGGGTATGTTCTTTCTCTGCATCAAATATCATATTACAAAATTTAGTCAATAATTATCCTATCTAATAAAAGACAAAAAGGGTAATTAACTGTACCTCTGCTACGCTTCCCATTGGCTAATCAGGGTGATATGCAAATTAATTGTTTGTGCTCATTTATATATTACTAGAGGCCCAGTGCATGAAATTCATGCACTCAAGGGGGTTCCTCAGGCTGGCCTGCACCCTCTCACAGTCTGGGAGCCCTTGGACATCCTTAGCACTGCCATGGAGGTGGGAGAGGTTCCCGCCATTGCTGCTGTGCTCACCAGCCATGAGACTGGCTTCTGGCTGAGCAGCGCTTCCCCTGTGGGAGTACACTGACCACCAAGGGGCAGCTCCTGCATTGAGCATCTGGCCCCTGGTGGTCAGTGTGTGTCATAGCTACTGGTTGTTCCGCTGTTCAGTCGATTTGCATATTAGACTTTTATTATATATGATTGTTTCTTACACTACTAATTTTATTTTCTTTATTTCTTTCTTCATCATAAATTGAGATAATGTTATACTGTTTCTGTTTTTCTAGCTTTGTCAGTGAAAAGCTTCTTTAATCTTTATTCTTAAAGATGTATTTAAAGCACAAAATTTCCTCTAAATGCTGATCAAATCATTTATGCCTTTGCTTCTTTTTATCTGTTTGAATTAATCATTTTGCAAGATTCTCCAACTCCTGATATTAATTTATCTTTATTCTGCCATGGTTTTGTCCATTGTCATTTTGTACATTTTGAACATATACTGATATGTTGGAAGCAAATACATTTGTGATCGCTATGTATTCTTAATTTGTTGTTCATGTCACCACTCTATTATCTCTATCTTGTTTTCCTGATGACGTTTTATTGTCATTCCTAATTTGTTCAACTTTGAAATTGCTATTCTGACTTAGTATCAGATCATAGTTGTCTGGTATCTTTCTTATGCCTTTATTTTTAATTATCCTGTATGCTATTGTTTAAATGTAGCTTATACACATAGGTAACATACTTTTGTTTATAATCCAGCCTGAAAGTGTCTGTTTTGTGTTGGTGATTATAATCCAATTGTATGTGTTTTAATGGTTACATGTTAAATGTTACTTCTACCAAATTGTTTTGTGTGTTTTATTTATAAACACTTTATTGATTTTTTCCCCCTCCAAATATACCTTTTTATTAGATAGATCAAATTTTCTTCTGGTTGCTTGGAAATTATGCAATATCCTGGGGCTATTCTTAAATTAGCAAGATACATACCTATATTTAACGTACCAGCATTTTAAAAGCTAATCAATATCTATACTTTTTTTTTTCTCAACTAGATAAGTGCTCATGTATCTTTTGTCTCCCCCTGCAGTTTCCAAAGCTTTGTTGGTATCATTGATGATCTATAGTATAGATCAGGGGTGGGCAAACTTTTTGACTTGAGGGCCACAATGGGTTCTTAAACTGGACCGGAGGGCCGGAACAAAAGCATGGATGGAGTGTTTGTGTGAACTAATATAAATTCAAAGTAAACATCATTACATAAAAGGGTCCGGTCTTTTTTTTTTTTTAGTTTTATTCATTTCAAACGGGCCGGATCCGGCCCGCGGGCCGTAGTTTGCCCACGGCTGGTCTAACCACTATGCATACACCCAAAACAATACAAAATAATGTTAAATGTAAATTGTAATTGAAAATTTTTAAACAAAAATCATATTACAAGAAGGGAAAGAATGAATAAAAAGCAGGGGGAAAAAACAGAGGCAAGCACAGGATTTGAGGCACAATGAAGCATGCCTTCTTTGACATCTTGGAAACCTCGTGTTTATTGCTCTTTCAAAAAGAGATGTATCAATTGAAATAATTTATAATGTACTTGTAAATGCTTCCCATCATTGGACTAAAACTCTCAACCCATTGTTTTGATGATATGGAATACCAGCATTCATTGATTCCCTATTATACTTTGTAATGTCCTTAACTCTTTAGGCATCAGCTCACATTAAATTTTTATTGTGACATGTATTATCTCATTTAGCAAAGCCTTTAGATAGCAACAAAATCAGTCACACAGTATGCCACAGAAGTAGTCAGAAAGGAAGCTGACTAACATAAAAGTAAACTAGGTTGAACAAGAGTACACTCATGCCTCTGGGACAAAGACGCAAATCCTGACTCATCACCCTGTGTTCTGGTGGTGTGACAGTTCTGAAGTCCTTCTCCTCAAATAGATGTACATCCATTTCCTTAGGACCAAGGGGGTATTAATTCTGTAATGTGTTTTCCGGCAACATGTCTCATTTTAGCTGCTTCAAGCATCAAGATAACACCCTCATCACTGCCTCTCTGATGGTTCCCCATTCAACAGCAGTCATTTAATCTCAGAACACTTTTCCTTACAGTCAACAGTTTTTCCTTTGTGTAATTGTCTCATTTTTTTCTGCATAGATCCATTTGTGCCAGAACTCTTCTGCTGCTTTGAAGCTTGTACCATTCAGTTACTTTTAACCAGAGGCTCGGTGCATGAAAATTTGTGCACTGGGGGGAGGGGTCCCTCAGCCTGACCTGTGCTCTCACAGTTTGGGAGCCCTCGGGGGGATGTCTGACTGATGGCGGGGAGTGGGCCTAAGCCACAGTCTGGCCTCCATCACCCTGCCACTGCTGCCACGGTCCCCTCCCTCTTCCTGCTGGCACCCACCTTGGCTGGCCTGGCGCTGCCCACTTGCCACCCCCCCGTCCCCCCACCCACTGGTCATTCTGCTATTTGGTCAATTTGCATATTAGGCTTTTATTTTATAGGATGCTATCTCTTTTCTTTCATTAGCCCCGAGCTAAACCGCACATACTTTGTTCTCTCAACTTTACTCAGATTATGATCTTCTAGCTCCTTAGTCAATCATTTTAGCTGTTGTATTGAATTTCTTCCAGTGCATTTAAACCCCCCAGTTCAGTTTATTATGTCCAGAATAAATAAAATACCATTGTGTCATGTCTGATCACCAACCCCATCCAGTGCTATGTGTAAGGCTTATATACCTTGGTGACTTTGCCTATTTGCTCCCTTAGTGGGTGGGCTCTGAGACAAAATGTAAATTCTATAAAGTTTGTCTTAATGTCCCCATTCTGCTTCCAGCTTCCTTTCCTTAAGGCAGTATCCCCTTTCCTAGTACAGCTTTCAACTGTTTAGGGATTTTTTGTTTTAATTTTTTAAAAACATACATTCCTATCAAAATTGAAAAAAGATCTATGGCCTTGGACAGTGTGGCTTAGTTGGTTGGGAATTGTACTGTGCACTGAAAGGTTACCAGCTTGGTTCCTGGTTGGGCACATACCTGGGTTTCCAGCTTGATCCCCAGTAGAGGGTGTGCAGGAGGCAGCTAATTGATGTTTCAATCTCACACTGATGTTTCTCTCTCTCTCTTTCTCTCTCTCTAAAAATGAATAAACATATTTTTAAAAAATATTTAATTTTTTCTTTAATTAAAACATTTTTTAAAATCTTTCAATTGTTATCTCTAATTAAATATGAGGACTGGTGTTGCCTTTCAAATGAATTGTAGCTATAGAAATTTGATTAAAGTGAATTTTCATAGCCTAGAGATGGTTTTAGATTACTCAGATGACTGTATCAGAAGAGATTGTAGCTGTTCTCTATCCCTGCAATCAACCTGATTCTCTTGATGGAAGAACAGGGGGTGCGAACCCTCAGCTCCAGCTGGTGGAGATCATTTTGCTCAGATTTGTATGTAAATTTGCATCGTGTTTGGGATCACTGCTTTCTTCCAGCTGTTGCCATAGAACTGGGAGCCAGACATATCCTCTGACCAGCTGACCCAGCCTAGAACATTCTTGAGCTTCTATTTCCACCATTCCAATGGCACTATAGTGTGGAACATTAACCAGAGCTTGCTGCTTTTCTCTCCTACGAACACCAATATATATTTGTTTCTCTCAGTATATACTCCAACTCTCTTTTCTTTGCCCCTATGAGATTAATTCAAATATTAAATATCATCCCCTTATTTCTACCTATATTCCATATACCTTGGAGGCCAGGTATAGACTATGTATATTGCTTATTTGCCCTATTGCATTTTTATCCCACATATGGGAAATATACTGATGAATTGTATATAAAGTTAGAACTTTCCCTGAAACAAAAATCTGCCCACTCTTATTAGAGAAATGCAGGAAACTATACATAATATGACACACATCATCACTTTATAATATATGCTTATAATTTATTGTACACGTTTTCAAATGAAAGTCCTTTTACACATGCACCTGTCACAAAAGAGCAGCATTTGTTTTTTGAGGTCATTTTTACATGCATGTACAGGGTTTGCTTATTATATTTATTTATGTTAGCAACTAGTTGTCTTTAGCATGGTATGTGTGTGCATATACGTGTGCATGCACATGTGCTAAGTATATGTCTATATAATTAAGATAAGGCATACTATATCAGTCATGGCTTACAGATTGAATCCAGCAATGCATACAACTTAAGAATATTTAAAAATTGAAATACTAAAGAAATAAAAAGTCCTGCTTTTCTTTCTGAAAATCTGGTAGGTCTAGAAACTCTAGACTCTCATTTTAGCTTGGTAGCAATTGACTTGTCCTTGATAGTGACTTCCTTCTTTAGATAAGCAAGCACACTAATTTATCACAACTATCACTGGACCCATTTCCCCCACATCCTTTATCTGCCTGGATGCTATAGGTATTAATCTCTCAAACCTGAATATGCAATGAAGCATTATGATGTAATAAAAAGTTATAAATAATTTTAATACACCTATGTGAACAAAAATAATTTCTTAATTGGCTAATTGTTCTATGGTATATTCATGTAGTTGGCATTTGGTTTCACTCATGCATATTTTCAATACTCATACATGCATAACCATTTAATCATATGACAAACATACTTTATTAAGGTTTAACTTTATTTATTTTTTAAATATATTTTTATTGTTTTCAGAGAGAAAGAGAGAGGGAGAGAGAGAGATAGAAACATCAATGATGAGAGCCATTGATCGGCTGCCTCTGCATGCCCCCTACCAGGGACCTAGCCTGCAACCCAGGCATGTGCCCTTGACCGGAATCTAACCTGGTACCCTTCCGTCCACAGGCGAATGCTCTATCCACTGAGTCAAACCAGCTAAGGCAAAGTTTAACTTTAAATCAATGTTTTATGTTGGCATGTGAGTATATGTGTATGCCCATATATACATACACACAAACTTACACATTTATACTTTTAATTCTCTAAATGACCTTAACAGTAAAGGCACTTGTATTCTATTGATTTATGCCTTAGCATAAACTTGAGCAAAATATTTTACAAATCAGAATAAGAGTTATTATATTTTTCCAATTATTTATAATATGCATTATCTATATATTGATATAAACATGCATCATCTATACAATTCAATAATCAAAAATAATTCAGTAATCAATAATAAGCACGCATTATCCTCTAGCAAGTAGAGAACACAGTTTCTCTGTTGGCCCACATAACTCTGTAGGGGAGGAAAAAATAATTTTTCTCTATGCTTCTAGGTTCTTGGCTGAGACATCCCTGTATAAAACACAGATTAACAAAAGAAAACAAATAAGTTTAATAAAATGTGCACCTCCTGTATACATTGCAGAGAACCAAGAAAACTAAGTATCTCCCCTAGATGGCCTAAGTCATCACCTTAAATGCCATTCTCTAGCTAAAGACAAAGAAGATATTGGGGAGGGAAGCCAGTTGTGGGAGGCTAACATGAAAAGGCCAGTAAACAAGGGTAAGGATGTTATGCAGATTTAAGTCTTTGCCTTCTGGGGGTGGTGGGGAGGTACCTTTCTACTAACTAGAGACACCTTGTTGCAAATTGTCCCTGAGTTGTAAAAACAGTAGGGAGGAGGGGTATGCAAGAATGTAGCCTTGAGTGCAGCTTATCTTGTCCTGGGGAGCTGTTTGAATCAGAGGAGCTAAGGCTATTGGGGTTTAATCACCAGGTGCTTCTCATAAATTGTGGAAGGCCACAGCAAAGAAATAGAGAGGCCTTTATTGATGTCCTTATATAAAGATATATCTTAAAATTTAAGACTTAAATGGTATAGAAGCAAAAGGAGTGAATGATTCTTCTTAAAGTAGGAGTGATATTTGAAATGCATCTCAAAGAAGTTAGGCCTTACTGGATGTAGAACTGGGGGTATGGAGGAGTAAAGGTTGCATTCCGGGATAGAGGGACCTGCAATACAAAAGCTTACCGGAATGCTTTTACATGGCACCTTGGAAAAACTGGGTAGTTATGTTTCTGAAATGCTTGGGGGAGGTCCTGAAAATGGGGCTAAAAAGCAGGTTAGGTTATGATTAGTTTGTGATGACATTTAAAAGTATCTTAAGCAGCTGGGAATTAATTTCTACAAAATTTTAGTTATAGAAGTAATAAAAGGTTCTCTTAACCCAAGTACTTTGTATAAGTTCCTACCTACTTCTCCAAGTAGAATAATAGACATAATAATAAGTATCATACATTTATGTAATACATTTTGGTTTTCCTATTACTTTCAAGTATATGATGGATTTTGATACCCTTGGTAACCCTGATCAGTTAGTTGAACTTGGCACAGTATTATCATTTTGTAGTACAAGAAACAGATACGTCAAAGGAACAGTGAGAGAAAACAGCTGGATTCATGCTGTATCTGCTGTGTCACCCACTATATCCTTCATCAAATCAAAGAATGTAGAGCTGAAGGGGAGCTCAGAGGCATTCAGCTTTGCTGCACTGCACACCAGGTATACACACAGGCAATCAATACGGTTTGGACACAGTTGATATAATTTGGTGGAGCTCTAATTGAATTTTTCCCCTTCTTAATATCATTACACCTACAGAACATCTCCAATTAAGTGTCCCCCATCACTCTCACAATTAAATATCCCAAATGAAACTCATTATCTACTCCCACATATATTAGCTTCTCATGACTGTTTCCCCTTTCTATTATAGGCACCAGTGCTTCCATGCTTCTAAATCTGAAACCCCTAGAGTCATTTCTTTTTTGTTCCTTATCCATTCCTAAACCCCTTCTGTCACTGAATGCTATTGACTGTTCTCTGAAATTATTTCTGTGCATAACTTCCTTTACCTTAAGGGTAAATGTTTGGAATATATTTAAAGAAATCAAGAAACCAGTGGGAAAAAATAGGCAGGAAAAAAAAACACACAAATGAATATTCACTGTTCTCGTTACCTTATATCTATAATATGACAACCTAAAGTTGTCAGTAAGTGTTAGTCTGATATAAGCAGCAGCCCTCCCATCCCCACCTCACATAAATTAATCTGTGATCAGGTATTCTCCTTACATGTGCATTGTTTCAAAGTCTCTTAAATTAAAATGTCTCATATTCAAAGCCATTCTCAATTGTTTTGTTTTATTTTGAATAACATAATACTGTTTAGAAGACATATCATTACACATTTTAGATCCATAAGGTGGTTACCTGATGGAATTGATTTTTTCAAATGAAGGCAAACATTGAATAAGTATTAAAATATTCCTAGGGATATGACTTCATCTTTTTACTTGGTAGGTGTCATTGTTAATGAGTCTTTTAAAGATCACACATACAAACAAACTCACATAATACAAAACAGTATTGTAGACCTAAATATTGTTAGGGAGTATATATTTCCCTCTATTCTTCTAAACACTTCTGTCTGATCTAAGAATTACATTGACATGATACAGACTAACAGGAGAAAATCAAACAAAAGTTGAATAACATGTATACCTCCTGTATACATGGGACAGATCCAGGAAAACCTAGTAATTTGCCAAAAAGGTAAAAGCCTCACCTTAAATACCACCTTCAGCTAAAGATAAAAGATGGTGGTGGGGAGTCAGTTATGGAGGTTATCAGGAAAAGCACAGTAAAGAAGGATAAGACTGTTATGCAGATTTAATCACTGTGTTCTGCATTGATAAGAGCCTAAGAGATTTAGAGTCATACTCTTCCTGATAAAGACACCCTTACAAATGGAGGTTTCCCTTATAAATGTAAATTTCCCTTACAAAAGGGTAACTTCTATGTGGCTTTCAGAACCTTTCCCAAGTCTGCTATTTCTTAAAAAATAGCCAGCTTAAAATAACCCTTATACCAAAGAGAGATATTTTGGGGTGGAAAATATTGCTCTTCTACAAATTCAACTCAATTCTGACATAGCATCAGATTCCACAGGATAAAAGTTCTGTCCCACAATACCCCCACTTCAGAGGCCAATGCAAGTCCAGGTTGTTACCTGTATTTTTTAACCCACTGGTTACAAATCAGATGTTCCCAAGAGCCCACCTTGGGTTCAATTAATTTGATAGAACAGCACACAGAACTCAGGAAATCCATTTACTACTTACTAAATCACCATTTTTTTTTTTTATAAAAAGATATAACTCATGTTAGAAATGAGGTGAGCCCCAAAACCAGGGCTCCTGGTAGAACACAAAGGTACTTGGGAGCCAGACAGCAAAGTAAATATCTTTCTTTACTCCTACTGGAGGATTCACATGCACGCACACCCACAAGGTCTGGGAGCACACACACTGAACTAGCGGTCAGCTCAAGGTTTTTATGACTGACATACATGTCATCTGTCCCTCACTCTTGAATGGTCATAACTTAGGCTCACAGTCTTGTGTAATTGGCTAATTTAAAGGAAAAGGGGAGGAGTTGACCTTTGCCCCTTCAAAATGGAGGCCCCCGAGGAGCTGCAAGTCAAGTCACGTGAACCAAAATGGCAGCTGCCTAAACTCACTTCTTTGACAGAAAAGATTACTTGTTTTTTTTCCTCACACTCAGTAACAGCCAGATGGAAGAAATGCATAGGTTATGGTATGGGGAGAGGGCACAGAGCTTCCTTGCCCTCTCCAGACATTCCATTCTCCCTACATTCACCAACCTGGAAGCTCTCTGAACCCCATCCTTTTGGGTTTAATGAAGACTTCATTGCATTGGCATAGGTGATTAGGTCATAGGCCTTTGGTACTAGAATTCCATCTCTAGCTCCTCTCTCCTCCCTGGAAGCTAGGGGATGGGACTGAAGGTTTCAACACTTTTGTTGATTCCCTGGCAACCAACCCCCATACTTAGGTACCTTGGAGGCTTTCCACAATCAACCTCATTCATATAACAAAGACACTTGTATAACTCTCAACACATGAAATTTCAAGGGCTTTAGGAGATCTGTACCAGAAATGGAAACAAAGACCAAATATGTATTTCTTATTATAAAATCACAATATCCCATGTGGGATGGATGGTTTTATATTTGAGCACCCATGATACATTTGACAAGGGGGCAGGAAAACATATGTCTCTAATTTCTAAGCCAAGTAATCTTGCCTTTGCACCATGCTGCCTTGTATATCATATTTAGTATCCTTATTAGGGACATGAAGGCTCCAGAAGGACATAAGAACAAAATTTTAGGAAGATTAATATAGAAGCTAAGGATTGATGAGAGCTGGTGATTAAACCCTAAATCTGCTTCAGGGAATTTATAACCTAATTGGGAGATCAACCTAAAAACTTAATTTTTTTTGTATTTGTTACTGAACTAAATGGGTTCAGTAGCCTGTGTGTATTAAAGCCCAATGAAAGTCAAATAGGAGGTTGCAGCTAAGAAAGTACAGGTTTCTTTTTAAGAAAATGGAGCCATGCCCAGAGTCACAGGTGAGCTTGTGCTCAAAGATCTGGCTCCCCATGGCTTCTAGAAAATGGGCTCTATAGAGGACTAAGGGAGTTAGGTTTGTGGTTAGGGTTGTGGTCTCTATTTTAGTTGATATCATATACAATACTGTATCTATCCCATTCAAAAATGTTTAATTCCTATTCTTAAAACTGTTCTAGAAATTCCTACTACTCTGTCTTTCATCAATAGTATTAGATTAGTTACAGTGTCATGTAGTGAGAGCTAGGGTAGGGGATAGTTGATCATTTCATCGGGTCCTGATGTCAGCCATGATGCTGCGTGTCTGCTTTCACAAGTGTGTGGTTGGTGGGGTCCTGTGATTTCCTGGATCTGGAACTGAAACCCAATTGAAGCAGAGATGTTTTCTCTGGTTTGACCAAATCTCTGTCTCTGGTCAACAGACCCAAGGCTTTGTTCCTAAGATTATTTGATGCCTGACCAAAACCTCGTTGCCCTGAGGGCTTAATGATTAAGGGAGTGGATGTATAAGACAAAAGGAGGCAAGTGAGTCAGGGTGATGGATGAGGCAAATTTGAATCAAAAGGAAAGAAAAGAAAAAAATTATATTAAATAAATGAAGTTTCTGTGTGATTACATATAGATTTTTTGCTGATTATTTTGTGTATAGTAAGATAAAAGAAGACTTTTTACCCTTCAGTAAATTAGTATTTCTTTGATAATTTTCTTCATATATACAATAAAACAGATATTTATTGAGCACCTATCATAGGGATTTTTATAGTTTCAGAGTGTGCTAAAATGATTTTTGAAAGGAGGGATTTGAGAAAGGGTAGATAAGATGGAGGTTTTTGTTATAGAGTCAAGCCTTCCAAGTAGGATGAATAGATGCTCAAATAATTTACTGATACACATTATGGCATAAATAAGTCAGTAAATGCATTTTGGTAATAATTATAGCTAGTGATTTTTAAGCAGTTAATATATGCCAGACACTAAGCCAAGACCTTTCCAAAAGATATAACCTATTGATTTGGCATGGGGATCACATCAGTTTTAAAAATAAGAAAATCACGGTTTAAATATTCATATCAACCAAGATTTAACAGCTACCCAGTGACCACCCTAAGCTATCTAACCACTATTCTTTGTTTCCACTACACTAATCTTTCATCAAACTTAATATATTCTCCAGTACTACTTTCTATAATTGTGGCTATTTCTTAAAGTTTAAAATGTCTTGCAGTTTAGATTTTATGTAGGCATATGGTAATTAAAACATCTCCCACAATTAATTTAACTAATTTTAGTTGTTATCATATACAATACTGATACATGGAGTTGGGGTGCAGACTCTTCCTGTGGGTTCTTGTCTCACAAAGTTTGAAGAATAAATTTGTGGACTAAAAGATTTTAAATAAAAATGTGGAAGTTTATTGGAAGCATATACAAACTCTTTGCCTGGACAGGGGTCCCCAAATGAGAAAAACCTGCACTCTCGCGCGCGCGCGTGCGCTCTCTCTCTCTCTCTCTCTCTCTCTCTCTAATGGGAAAAAAAAATCAATCCTCTGAGTCTCTTTGTTTTCAGGTTTATAAAGGCTGCAGCTCTTTGTCTTTTCATGACAGTTTCTAATTAGACTCTCCCTTAATGACCCCTGTGCTTTCCTAATTGGTCATTCTTCTGCAGAGTATCAGTTTCAAAGTCCAAAGTCCACCTAGTGCCTCCCCTTTCTCTCCCCCTTATCTTGCAACATTCCTGTATCCTCTGTGAATGTATGCCTTCCTCTTGTAACATTTCTGTCCTCTGTGATAGTAAGATAAGCATTCTGCATCTTGGAGCTATCTCCTTCCCATCACATATGCATTCCTCTTTCATGGACCCCCCTTTACCCTAAAACTTCCTGTTCGGTCTCTAAAATTCCTTTCAATTCTTTATGTATCCCACTCAAAAATGTTTAATTGCTATTCTTTTTTTCTTCTTTTTTTTTAAATTTATTGATTGATTTTAGAAAGACAGAGCGAGAGGAAGGGAGAGAGAAACATTGATTTTTGTTTCACTTATTTATGCATTCATTGGTTGGTTTCTTCTATGTGCTCTGATCAGGGATGGAACCCACAACCTTGTTGTAGTGGGATGATGCTCTAACCAACTCAGTTACCCAGCCAGGGTAATTGTTATTCTTAAAGATGTTACAGAAAAGCCTACCATATTTTTCAAGTTATTCTCTTTCATCAATAGCTTTAGATTAGTGACAATTTCATGTGGTCCAGTTAGTGGATTCAAGTTATGGTTCAGTTACTCAGGGAGCCCAAAAGCCAAATTCTGAAAGTGCATGAATTCCTTCTACCCAAAATCTGGTGCATCCAAAACATTCAGATTTTTTTTTTGTGCTAAATTGGGGGTTCTATTCCTTAAAGTTCCTTATAGGATACTGTCAGAATGAAAAGATTCAAAATAGCAATCTTCCAGAAGATAGCATTGTGGTCTTAAAATTAAAAGTATTTCCAATGTAACATCGATATCTGCTGATGTGATCACCCCAATTCCAGGAAGACACATTCTTAGAACTGCTTAGCTATGCAAACTGGGCCAAAATAACTTGCAAGTTTAGTCAATTAATTGATTTTCTTTTTAAAAAAAAGATACAATTTTTAAAAGCCTACTTAGTCATTTGGCAAATTTTGAACTATGCCATTGAAAATTGTGTTCCTAGAAGCTTTAAATATTGCCCAACCTCCCAGCATTGGAACCACCTTGTACCTTTTCTCCAACCTTCCAAATGAACTCCAAGTTTGTTCATTCTAAATATTCAGGTTATGTTTAATATTTCATCTTAATAGTTCACTTTATAAACACATTTTTATGCTTAAAATTTATACCCATAACTGTATTTTTTTAAAAAAATGTGGATATGAGGATTCTATTGCTGACATGCATTTTTCAATATTTCAGTAGGTGTAGTATAATAGATTTGGGCTGTTACTCATGTCCCATCAATCTCCAATTTTGCACACATATTCTATTGCCAGAACTTTCATATCCATGTATCAAGGTTTGGAATGTAACCTGTGTTTCTGAAAAAAATAATTTTAATTTTGTCCAAATAGAGGGCAATGAAATTGTACCTTTTTAAAAAGAATTTTTAGAGGGAAAAAATTAGTCTCTTAAAACATAAAACTAATCAATAACCTTACATAGGACTTATACTTGCAATATGGGCTGTGGTTTGAAATATACTGTAATCCACTACACAAACCCAAGGAAAACTATTATATTAACATTTTCATATTCTAATTCTTTCATTCATAAACTTGAGATTCACTTTACAACCACAGGCTTATGAGAAGTCTTTGAATCCAAATGTCAGAGAGACTTATTGTTTTTCAATATTAATAAAAATCTCCTGTAAGCAAAAGAAAGAAAGCAATTCTTTGGTGATTTCTATATTTCTATTTTGACATTTCCTTTATTTTGTCATGCCAGCATACCCCAAAGTTGATATTTACTTAAGATTACCTGGGCCCAGCTGGTGAGGTTCAGTGATTGAGTGTCAACCTTAGAACCAGGAGGTCACGGTTTGATTCCTGGTCAGGACACCTGCCTTGGTTGAGGGCTCTGTTCCCAGTAGGGGGCATTCAGGAGGCAAATAAAATTTTAATTAAAAAAGATTACTTGGGTACTTAGATGGTTATTTAAGTTTAATTGGTTTTAAGTATAACCTTACAACTAATTTTTTGAAAACTTCACTTTCTATAATTAACAATGATAATTGATCTTACGTGTAGTATGGTTCTGCTTTGGGTATTTTTTCCAATTAAAATTTAGTCTTATTTTATAATGAGACATAGCTTTATCTTCAATTAAGTAAGTAAAACAAGCCCTGCAAACCTATGACATATTAGTTTTTTAATGTAGCAAATCTGTGTGATAAAAAAACAACAACCATCTTTCCTTTCACTATAGTAAAAGCTTGGGAGGTTTTTTTTTTAAAAAAAATAGTCACTGTTAATAAATTTATCCATGCATGACAAAAGGCAAGTAATAGTGACATCAATAGCAAAGCATGAACAGTTTTTACTTTATCCTAGCTTTATCCCTATAATGGGGTTTTATCATTACATCTAATAGTTTTATCACTTTAAATTATTAGTAGTATTAGTATTTGTCTTTTGTATGCCTGAAAAAGGTGTTGTATAGCCATCAAGGTAAAGTCCTGTTTCCAATGGTAAACTGGTTATGAAAAATGTAGTAATTAATGTCTCAAAATAAGAGATATTGAAACCTATGCTTCCTGCAAGTGGAATTTCAGCCAAAATATAGCAAAAAATAGGAAAGTCATATTTATTATTATTTTGTCATATTTATTTTATGTGCAAATTATGTAGCAGCAAAACTATTTTGCTTTTGTAGTTTAATTGTACTTCCTCACCCGTGTTGTGGGCTTGATCCCAGTGAGGGGTGTGCAGGAGGCAGCTGATCAATGAAGCTCTCTCATCATTGATGTTTCTGTCTCTCTTTCCCTCTCCCTTCCTCTCTGAAATCAATAAAAATACATTTAAAAAATAAATAATTATACTTCCTCAAAGACACCTTGCTTGATTATTAAATCAAGACTAATCCCTTTTGAGTCTTTATTTTAGATATTCTGTATCTTAACATCATGTTTATTTCTTCCATAACTTTTATCATATTTTATGGTTGTATTTTTTGTCATTTATTTGCTATTGCCTACAATAAGTTGGAAGTTCCATGAGAGCAAGCTCCATTGTCTGTCTTTGTTTACTGTTTTAGCTGCACTGCCTGATGCATGATGTGGCATAAAATAAATATTCAACAAATATTTGTCGAAGAAATAAGTGAACAGAGTCATCTAAGTTCTGGTTTGTTTGTCAAAAATTTAGTTGTTACTTTTGAACTATACCAAATATATACTTCCAGTGGGCTGAATTTATTCAATTGAGTTTTTATTACGTGCAAGCAAAGAGATGGAGGGGGAGAGGAATGGAGGGGGAGAGTGAGGGAGAAAAGGAAAGAAAAAAATAACATGGACTCTTCAAGGAGCTTATGGTTTTCACTTGTACACTTATTCACCATTTACTACAAATGGATTTCACAAATAAACTGTAAGGTCAGACATCATTATTGCTCTGAGACAAATGCAACCAGAGTACTTTGAAGTTCAGATATAACTGATGGATAAATACAAAGCTGGAAGAAATTTATTTAAAATGAATTTAAACCTCATTTTTCTAACAGCACTCAGGGAGGTAATTTTTTTAAAAAAAAAATTGTACATAACGTTTGGGCTTTACACTCTGTCTCTCAATTAAAATCCAATAGAGGATATATTTCAATAGATCATGTATTCCAGGAGCCACCTGGGTATATTGACTATTACATGATGATGATGATCTTAAGGGGGCTTTTATCCACCTAGTGTTTCACTGGGGATAGTGTTTTATGTATAAAGTTAAATTAATTGCGATCTAAGAATGACTTCAATAAATAAAATATCAAGCTTCAACCTTTCTTTTTATACATGCAGTGATTTCATCTTTCAGCCATTAATCATCAGTCATGTTTGCAAGGAACAAATCTAGGTTTTCCTTTTCAGAGAGATTTGACTTACCCTTTGACCCATGAGTTGATATTTCATTTCCCTTAAGCCCTCTGAGCAAAAGAGTATATGGGGTTAGATTTCTCCAGAGAAAATGACTTTAACGCCATTGTAAAATGTAATTAATAAGAGGGAGGGAGGGGGAGGAAGGGAGAGAGAGAGAGAGAGAGAGAGAGAGCGCGAGCTTGAGCACCAGAGAGCAAGAGAGCAGTGGAGGGAGAACTAGAGCAAGCGCTCAAGATCTGGAACTGGAGCCCGCAAGACCTGGAGCTGAATTATGTAAGACCTGGAGCTGAAGCACATAAGACCTGGAACTGGAGCGCACAAGAGCTGGAGGGGAAGCGCGTAAGACCTGGAAGTGGAGTGCGCAACTCTGGAACTGGAGCGGGCAATCCAGGCGCTGGAGTGCGGGAGACCTAGAGCTGAAGCATGAGTTCCCGAAGCTAGAGCCCGCGAGACCTGGAGCTGGAGCGTGAGATCCCGGAGCTGGAGAGCCCGCGAGACCTGGAGCTGGAGTGTGAGATCCCAGAGCTGGAGAGCCCACGAGACTTGGAGCGGGAGAGCTGGAGCCCGAGGACTGGAGAACTGGACAGCGCTAGATCGTGAGAGCTGGACAGCGCTCAATTAAAGTGTACAAAAGAAAAAATGTAATTAATAAAAGAATACCGTGCAGTAAGACTAATTACTAAAGCATGGAGTATGCAACAAGGAAAGAGTATTTCAAGAAGCAGCCCAAGGAGACCTGGAAAAAGCCCAAATTCACCTCCCCGAGAAGGCAAAGATGAGGGTTTTTAAGAAGTTAGGAGAACAGGTATGTAGAAGTGCTGGTGGGGCAAGTTTTAATTGGAGAACCTTGCAATTTGGTCATTTATGGTAAAGCTTCGGCACTAGATCATCCTGGACAATGAACCCTTTGCTTCTGAAAGGGTTCTGGTGTTAAAGTTCTGGTCACATCTTGGTTCTTTGGTCTTGGGGGAAATTTTGGCTGTGGGTGCAGGTTCTCTCCTCTGTGCATGCTGTGGCTGCATGACTGGGGATTTTGGTCTATATTGTCTTTGAAAGGCAACTCAGTATCTTGTTAGAAACAGGATAGGACCATTTTTGAGCTGGTTCTTTGGTTACATCCTGACCATAGAACTTTATGCTGGGTCACTATCTCTGGAATCTTTCCTTTGCTACCATCACTGCCTTATCTTCAACCAAGGTTATTTGCCATGTCTTCTTAATTTTATTTGGCTCCTTGATCATGGTCTTTCTAAGCCAATCCTTCCATACACTGTTCTCAGAATTACTCACGTAAAAGATTTTTTATGATCCCCATTGCCCCAAATTTCAATGCTGTAGTTTGGCCTACAACGTTCTCTCTTTTGTCATTTTCCTATTTTGACCTCTTTATTTTTTCTATTCCTTGCCTGTTCTCTTACACTTTAAAGCAGTCTCCTTAGACCTTGAATGAAATTGCCCACTAGCTTAACCTGCCAAGCTTCTGATAGTCATTTGAGATGCAAACAAAGTCTTCTGGGTGATGTATTTTATTAAGTCTCTGAGGTGGAATTCATCTCCCTTTCTCCTTTGATGCCCCTGTAGCACTTTATATTAAGCTGTATTGTAGCATGTATCATATTGCATGATAATTATTTTTCCTCACTCCAATTATGACATCTGAAAGGCTAGGACCTTGTGTTATTGTGTATACCCTGTGTTAGAAATGTATTAAACTTCTATAAGAGATTTCAAATGAATTATTGTGACATATTATTTTGTTTTTAATAGACTTTATTTTTAGAGTAGTTTTAGATACAGCAAAATTGAGTGGAAAGTAAGTACAGAATTTCCCATATACCCTTTGACCTAACACATGCATAACCTCCCCAATTATCAACATCATGCACAAGAATGGTGCATCCGTTACAATTTATGAACCCACATTGGTACACCATTACCACCCAGAGTCCATAGTTTGCATTAGGGTTCACTCTGGGAGTTTGTGGTATATTCTTAAAGCTGTATAGATAGTATTTTAATTGTCTTTAAGGAAAAAATATTGAAAATTTTGAGATGTTTTGATGCAAGTATAGATTAAATAGATATTGGACTTCAAGAGTCAATTTTATCTTTAATGGATTCTTACATTTTCCAGGTAATAAAAATTTTTAATCAATAGTAATACAAATAATACAGACCTTTACAATAGATAGTAAGGTGTGTGTGTGTCCAACAAAGAAATTCCAATCCTACATGTTTTATCTCTGAAATTTGAAAACTAAATTAAGTATTTTCTTAATAAGACTTCAACAGCATAGGTAGAACCTGCATTTTAATGTGACTAATGATTACACGGAATTTGGATTTGGATTGCATTTAGTCCTCCTAAAATCTTTAGTCTCTTACCAAGCACTGAACCAGAAGTAAATCTTTTTAACTGTCAGTGGAATTCTATATAATCTTTGTTCGGGGTTTGGTGATGATATCTGTAGAGCAGCTTCATTTTTCAGAGTTAATCAGAAAGCTATCATAAGCTTCTTTCCTTCTCAGCAGGGCAAAACCTACAGTGATAGGACATGCTAGGCGACTCCTTTAGTGGGAAATGTCAAAAAGAGCTGCCCCTACCACTTCCACAAAGCCAGGCGGCCTTTCTGGAAATGAGAATTTATTCAGCAAACTCAAGTCTAAACCAGAAAACTCAACAGATAAAAACCATTTAACAAGGATAACACACCAAATGTTTATATTATAAAGGGTAAACATAGCCAGAAGATGCAATTTACTCCCCAACCTCCCCCATCCAGGTGATAATATAGGGTTAGAGAGAAATTGTAAAAAGGGGAGTTTGGGGAATTCACAATTTTCTCACTGACCAGCAGTTGAAAAAGCACATCTTTAGGAAAGGTTCTCATTTGTTTTTCTATGTTTGATAGTGTTTTTGTTTGTGAATTTGTGTGTGCTGTTTAGTAAAGGAAGTTGCACAATATCTAAGATATATAGTAAACAAACATGAATTTTTTAACTATATATTTTTATTGATTTCAGAGAGGAAGGGAGTGGTAGAGAGAGATAGAAACATTAATGATGAGAGAGAATCATTGATTGGCTACCTCATAGAGGTCAAGCCCACAACCTGGTCATGTGCCCTGATTGGGAATTGAACTGTGACCTCCTGGTTCATAGGTTGACACTCAATCACTGACCAACACTGGTCAGGTCCAACATGTCTTTTTTATTAACTCCCTTTGAAATACTTGCTAAATTCTCTTTCTAGATTCTTATAACAAATCTAGAAGCCCGGTGCATGAATTTGTGCACCAGTGAGGTCCCTCAACCTGGCCTGTGGGATCAGGCCAAAACCAGCTCTCTGACGTCCCCTGAGGGGTCCCAGATTGTGAGAGCATGCAAGCCAGGCCGAGACACCCCACTGGTGCACAATCAGGGCCAGGGAGGGATGCAGGAGGTTGGCTGGCCGAGGAAGGACCATGGGAGGGCTCCAGGGCATGTCTGGCTCATCTCGCTCAGTATGGATCAACCAGACCCCAGCAGGAAGCTAACCCACCAGTCGCAGCACCTTCCCCCCCTGGTGGTCAGTGCACATCATAGCAAGCAGTTGAGCTGCCTTAGCATATCATTAGCATATTACACTTTGATTGTTTGAATGGATGACTGGACGACTGGACACTTAGCATATTAGGCTTTTATTATCTGTATATATAAAAAGTCAGTGTCCGTGACAACCATGACAACCAAATGACTGGTCCCCATGAGGGTGGGTTGGCAGGGCAGTGAACACAGCAAGCAGGGAGGTGAACGAGGTGAGCAGTGTGGGCAGGTGGGCAGGGCTGCGAGCAGTGGTGGGCTACCATGCACGATTTCACGCACTGGGCCTCTAGTATAGGATAAACAAAGGTCACATGTGCTAACAAGCTTTGCTTGCACATAGATAAAAGTATTTCACTTTTTAAAAACTTTTAGGTAATTGTATCTTTAACATATATCTTAAATATTTTATAGATTCAAATAAGAAATAAAAAGTAATAAAGTATATTATCCAGAGATAAAACATTGACATTTGAAATAATCTTTTCACTTATTTATGGTATTAGCTACTTGTTTGAGATAAAGTAAACTTAATGAGGTCTAATGGGATACACAATTGGTTAAACTGGCTAGAATTGAATTTGATTTATATTTTCACTTTCTCCTGGACTTTGGAATCAAATAGTAAATTATGAAATTGTGTGTATTACATTTTTATCATTCTATTTACAATATCATAGCTGTCACAATTTAGGATAGATAATATTTCTAGTTACATTTTCTCAGAGAATAAATGTGTTCAAATGCATTTCAGCATTTTAATTATGTTAATAGGAATAAGAGAAAATATAGTACAAAGCTCATAATATTTTATTTCAGAGAGGATGACTGATATTTTCCCAATGTAATGAGAGTGGAATTTTTTTGTCTTTGTAATATTTTATATGGCACTCTAAATAAGGAAAAATATACTTTCACCTCTATTATGAAAATTAGAAACAGAAACAAATAGTTTTATTATTGTTATTATTAATAAGACTATGTTAATGTCGATATGGTACTTTCCACTATATGAATCATTTTCACATATCATAATTGATTTGATCATAATAGCTACCACCACCTCTCAGAATAAGCCAAGCATAAGAGGATGAAAAACATAATACAAGTGGCACATGGAATTTAACAATTTATGGCACTTAAAATATGTGTCCTCAGACCATGTACTTAACATCTCTGAGCCTCAACTTTCTTATGCAAAGAATGGGAATATTAATACTGGCTTTATGGAGGGATTGGAAGGCTTCAGCGAGGAACTGTTTTAAAGCCCTCACATAGTGCAGATGCTTAATACCCATAACTCCATTTTCCTTTTTAAATTTATTAACCTAAGGGAATTGACTTTAATGATCATTAAGGACAGAGGGGTAATTTAGCCTTCACTTAAATGTTGATCAGACTCCTCACCAAGCCACCTGAGACAAACATATAATCTATAAAAATAGAGAAACCTACTAAATCTAGACAAGTGCTGTATTTTCTCCCCCCCAGCCCCCGCTTCCTCTCCTAGCAAGATGGCCACTTCCGAGCCAGGGCTTGGAATAGGATAAGGCAAGTGAGATGCTTGCTTCCAGTATAAAATGCAAAGGGGTACCTAAAAATACAGTAATTAAGGTAACATTTTAGTTCAACATTTTCAAAATCAAAATAAATGCAAAACAGTTCATGGTGAGCAATATGTCAACATTTTAGATAAATACATATCTGATTTTGCACTTGAGCCACTCACCACACACATCTCATTCTAATCTCTACCTTGCCATGCAGTGTAAAGACTAGGACATTGTCAATTATGTTTACCTATGTGTTTCTCCATTACATCTGCCAGTGTCCCCCAACCTGAGATAAAAAAAAAAAATACCCTGCTAGCATTCCCTGATTTTTAAAAAAAAATGTATCAGATATATATGCCTCAACAATGTTTGTTCGTGTTTTAGTGTAGCAGTTAAAAGTGTGGAGTTCTACAGCCTGGATTTGACTTGGGCAAATTATTTAGATTCTCTGAGCCTCAGTTTCTTCATCCACAATATGGGAATAATAGTACTTATGCCACAGGACTATTGTGAAAACATTTAATTTGGTTCATGGGGCATGCATAACACTTTGTGTTTATTTTCATATTTAAATCTTATTAAAAGGATATGTGGCACCAATGGAATACTATGCAGCTATGAAAAAGAAAGGACTCTTACCAGTTGTGACAGCATGGATGGGCCTATAGAGTATGATGCTAAGTGAAGTAAGCCAGTCAGAGAAAGATAAGTGTCACATGATCTCATTCATATGTGGAATCTAATGAACAAAATAAACTGATAAACAAAATAGATCCAGGCATATAAGCATGGAACAGAGTGTTGAATCTCAGAGGGAAGCGGGGGAGAAAAGATTAACCAAAGAACTTCTATGCATATATGCATAACCCATGGACACAGATAACAGGGTTGTGAAGGCCTGGGATAATGGTGGAGGGCAGGCTAGAAGAAGTGAATAGGAGGAAAAAGGGGACAGATGTAGTACTCTCAACAATAAAGATTTATTTTAAAAGGATATGTGGCACTTGCTTTCTTTTATGCAATATCATCTCCCTAAAATTAATCTTCAGGTTTTGGTATAGCAGTAGCTCCCTTATTTCCACTACTATACAGATAATTTAACTATTCATACTCCTGCTAGAGGGCTTTTGGACTGCTTGCAGATTTTTTGTTTATTTGTTTATTTTGGTATTTTGAACAGAGCTGCTATGGCCACTCTTGTACTTGTTTCCTGGTACAAATATGACTCAATTTTTTATGCCATAAATGGATACCTCAAGATTTTACCATGCTACGCAATGAAATACAAAGTCTATACCCATCAATTCCAATACTTAGCTCTTATTTAGCCAGAACTATCTGTTACTGATTAACAATTGCCATAAGGATGAATTTGCTGTGCTGGTCCCCTCAGAATCTTTTTCTGTGAGTCCCTCGGTGCTCTTGCTCTCAGAATCTGGTGTGTACTCAGCTAACTGCTTTTTTTATTTCTAGGATTTTATTGCTTGTTTTAAAGTCTTTCCACTCGGAATCATTACCTGTTCCTCCCGATGGTAGTTGGATCGCTCTTTGTCTCTAACCTGAGGGTCCAGCATCTCACTTTGCTCAATGAGGACAAATATCCTTGTTCTTTGTTGTCTGTGTTCTGATAATGGCACTTGATAGGCGTTTGTTCATCCTGTTTTGAAGAAAGAAGCTCTTTTTGGTTGCAGTTTGTCACAATCTTAGTTTGAGTTTCTACAAAAGCCAAATCTGGGACTAGGATTAGGGAGAAAGAAGTTCATTTGGTAGCTGATCGGAGGAAACCCAAGTTGGAGAGCAGGGGAAGAGAGGAGAAAGGGAACAAATACTGAGTTACTGAGTTGGCTACCACTGTGCGGAATTGTTGCTCAGTCCTCTGAGGAATGCTGGAGAATGCACTTATAGTTGTCCCACTGAAGGACATGAGGATTGGGACTATGTCTGTCATTTCTGTGCCCCCTTGATTGAGGGCTGCCAAGAGACATCATCTTTGGAGGCTGAGTGAGTTTCCATGACTTTGCAGACAGTCTTGAGGCAGTAACACTGAGAGATACGGGGAGAGGGGGAGGGCTTGACTCGTGAGCCTTTAGTGTGCCTGGAAGACTGCCCTTCACCATGCTGATTAAAATAGGCCAATAAAATGGGGTGCATGGAATCTGCTGCATAGTTCAAACTGGATTTCCCAATTATCTAGTTCCATGTTCTTTGTGGACAATATTTCCCAAGAAGATCCAATGTAGCTCTGGCTCATTGCTATGTGATCCTTCACATCTAGGATCATGTGGCTTATTTTTTCAGGCATTCCTTTAGTATACGAAAGCCCTGTAACCTCTTTTCCTTGATATAAATAAGAATTGAATCATGCATGTTCATTTTATTTTAGTTTTTATTGCATTTATTGGGGTGACATTGGTTCACAAAACCATACAAGTTTCAAGTGCACAACTCAAGAAAACATCATGTGCACACTGCATCCTGTGCCCATCACCCCAAGCAAAGTCTCCGCCCCCACGTATCTCCCCTTGCCCACATCCCCCTCCCCCCACCCCCCTTTCCCTCTGGCTACCACCACACTGTTGTCTGTGTCTCTGTGTTATATATATGTTTTTATACAAGTTCATTTTAAATTCAGCTTGATGTTATTCACATAGCAAGCACTCAATAAATACTTCTTAAAGGAATGAGTTTGAAATGCCTTTCTGTATTCTGGAGACACGTATTAGCTGTAATAGAGCCTTCAGCAGGAAGACTGTTTCCTCAAAGTTGCAATGTGACTGACAATAATATATAAAGCTAAAAGCTTCAAGGAAAATGTTGCCAGAGGTCATTTTTAAACTAGGGGAACAATCATTTTTCATGATCAGCTACTTCCACTCCCTCCCCACGGAATCAGCCTCTGGTCTGCTATGATTATTAAACTATTTTTTCAGTGCAAAAAAAACTGTAAACAGAAAGGGGAAGAATTTCCAGAGGAAAGAACTACTGTGGCAGGATAATAAGAAGCTAGGAAAATTCCTGGGCAAGCGGGAGGCTCTCCGGTAGCACTACTTTCCTTTTAGTTGGTAGTTATTATCTTAACTTGATCATGCAAACATATATTTATCTTAAAATATTTTTATTACATGGGGATAAAATAATATTTACAATATCTGATTTAAATAATAAAATAAACAACTTTTTAATTTCAAATATCCTCAGCAATTCGAAGCCACCTATGAGCCACTCCTCAGTTCCATCACTTCCCCATTAATAGCGATAATCACACTCTTGAATTTTTCTTTGCTTTATAGTCTTGCCATATATGCATGTATTGCTAAATAATAAATTGTTTTGTTCTGCAAGCTTTTGAACTTCATATAATTGGAATCATATTGCATCTAGTTTTGTGTGACTGCTTTTTCAATCAGCATTATGTTGCTGAGATTCATCTATGTCAGTGAGTAGAGCTGTAGTTCATTTATTTTCACTGCCATGTTCTATTGGAGGCATAAACCACCATATATTTATACATTATGCTGTTGATAGATGTTTCCAGTTTTATTGTTTTTCTATTATAAACAGTGTTCCTTGTATATACCGAGGAGTAGGGTTATTGGCTCATAGGGTTCATTCCTGTACCCTCAGATATACTCCTTACTCCTTTACCTGCTTTGCTGGGTGCCAGTGGGACATTGAGCCTTGTAAGCTAAGTGCTAGGCTTCCTTGACACTTGGCTTTCAGCTGTTTGGCTTATGGCAGAGGATTGGAGAGTTAAAGACCCCTGGGTACTTCTCTCCCTTCCTTTGTGCCTCAGGCAGTATCTTTGGCAACAGATGTCTAGTGTTTGTGTTTCCAGCTCTAGCCAGATAGGCCCTGCCAGGGGCTCCTGCTTCCATTGAATGAACTCATGACCATGTCAGGAAGGAAAAATAGTTTTCCCTCTACCCTTCTAGGTTTCTGGCTGAGTCCCATTTATTACAAAAATACATTAAGAGAAGAAAACCAATCAGAAGCTTAATAACATGTATACCTCCTGTATACATGGGAGAGACTAGGAAAACGGAGTCATTCCTTGAAATAGCCCAAAACACCACCTTAAATATCATCTCCAACTAAAGACAAAGAAGATCTTGGGGGTAGGGGAAACCAGTTATGGGAGGGTATCAGGCAAAGCACAGTAAACAAGGTTAAGGTTGTTATGCAAATTTAAGCCATTACCTTCTCAATTGATAAATCCATGAATTGGAAGAATCCAATTAAGTAGTTGCTAGCGAAGAGACTAAGCAAGCAGGACCAAGGGTAGGCATTATTATCTGAAATAGGACAAATCCTATTGCACTGCCTCCAATAGAACATGGCAGTGAAAATAAATGAACTACAGCTCTACTCACTGACATAGATGAATCTCAGCAACATAATGCTGATTGAAAAAGATTTGTAAAATATTACAAGGAGTAGGGTTATTGGCTCATAGGGTTCATTCCTGTACCCTCAGATATACTCCTTACTCCTTTACCTGCTTTGCTGGGTGCCAGTGGGACATTGAGCCTTGTAAGCTAAGTGCTAGACTTCCTTGAAATAGCCCAAAACACCACCTTAAATACTCAAGAAAACATCATGTGCACACTGCATCCTGTGCCCATCACCCCAAGCAAAGTCTCCGCCCCCACCTGCTATATATGGATAATAGCCCAAAACACCACCTTGTTTACTGTGCTTTGCCTGATATCCTCCCATAACTGGTTTCCCCTACCCCCAAGTATTTGCAGAAAAAGGTTACTTTTTGCACAGTAAACAAGGTTAAGGTTGTTATGCAAATTTAAGCCATTACCTTCTCAATTGAGAGCCCAACTAAATATCATCTATTTTCATTTTTTTAATCTTTATTTTTGAAAGGCTTTGTTACACCAGAGTGGTGAAGACCTGGGGCATGGGCAGGGGTGGGCTAGAAGGGGTCAATGAGGGACAAATATTGCAAGGTTACTTTAGTGCAAATATTGCAAGGTTACTTTAGTGCAAAGATTTTTTTGCACTAAAAAAAGATATTAGCCCATATACATGTAGTTTTATTTCTGGGCTCTCAATTTTGTACACTAGGTTCCTGGTGCCGTGGCCTCAGACTTAACGGGATCTCCGGGGAAGAGTGGCGTTCTTTGCGGGCAATGGCGGATCCATCTTTGGATGGATGGCCATCTGGTTGGGTCGAGTCAGCGGGAGGAGGGCGACCAAAGTCTTATGATCATAGATTCGGCTGTTCTTCTGCCGTGGAGCAAGGCAGCGTGGAGTGTGGATCAAGAGAGGATGATCGATGTCTGAAGTCAGGACCCGTTTTTAAGCCTGTTCTGATCCATGGCAGTCCAGGTGGCTATCAGTAACATCACACAAGTGATAATCAGAGTAAAAGCTGAAGTGAGATGCTATGATACTTGTTTTTCTCTGACTGGCTTATTTCCCTTAGCATACCGGTAATACTCTCCAGGTCCCTCCATACTGTCTCAAAGGTTAAGAAATCCTTCTTTTTCACTGCTGCATAGTATTCCATGGTATAAATGTACCACTGCTTTTTTATCCACTCATCTACTGATGGCACTTGGGGTATTTCCAGATCTTAGTTATTGTCAATTGTGCTGCAATGAACATAGGGGTGCATACGTTCTTTCTGATTGGTGTTTCGGGTTTCTTAGGATATATTCCTAGAAGTGGGGTCACTGGGTCAAATGGGAGTTCCATATTTAATTTTTTTGAGAAAACTCCATACTGTTTTCAATAATGGCTGCACCAGTCTGTAGTTCCACCGGCGTTGTACTAGGGTTCCCTTTTCTCCATATCCTCACCAGCACTTGTCATTTGTTGGGGTTTTTTTTATGGTAGCCATTCTGGCAGGTGTGAGATGATACCTCATTGTCATTTTAATTTGAATCTCTCTGATAATCGGAGGCTTTGAGCATGTTTTCATATGTCTCTTGGCTATTTGTATGTCCACTTTGGAGAAGTGTCTATTTAGGTCCTTTGTTCATTTTTTATTTGGATTATTTATCTTCCTTTTGTTGAGTTGTATGTGTTTCTTATATATTTTGGATATTAACCCTTTATCAGATGTCTCATTGCCAAATACAGTGAGCTAACCTTTGGTTTTGTTGAAGATTTCTTTTGTTGTGCAGAAGCTTTTTATTTTGATGTAGTTCCATTTGTTTATTTTCTCCTTAGTCCCCTTTGCCCTAGGAGATGTATCTGTAAAGAACATTGCTACAAGAGATGTCTGATATTTTGCTGCCTATGTTTTCTTCTAGGATTTTTATAGTTTCACAATTTACATTTAAGACTTTTATCCATTTTGAGTTTATTCTTGTATATGGTGTAAGTTGGAGGTCTAGTTTAATTTTTTTGCATTTCCCGTCCAATTTTCCCCAACACCATTTATTGAAGAGACTATCTTAATTCCATTTTATGCTTTTGTTTCTTTTGTCAAATATTAATTTAGTGTAATGGATTGGGTCAATTTCTGGGGTCTCTGTTCTGTTCCATTGATCTATATGCCTGCTCTTTTGCCAGTACCAGGCTGTTTTGATTACAGTGGCTTTGTAGTATAACTTGATATTGTGATTCCTCCAACTTTGTCCTCCTTTCTCAAGATTGCTGTGGCTATTTGAGGTCTTTTTTGGTATAATATAAATTTTTGGAGTGTTTGTTCCAGATAGATCTATGAACTATGCCATTGGTATTTTATTTGTTAATATATGTTTTTATTTATTTTTTTAGAAATAGATGAAGGGGGAAGAATAGAAAGATAGAAAAATCAATGAGAGAATATTGATTGCTGCCTCCTGCATGCCCCCTCCTGGGGATGGAGCCTGCAACCTGGGCATGTGCCCTGATTGAGAATCCAGCCAGTAACCTCCTGGCTCATTTGTCAATGCTCAACCACTTAGCCAGACCAGCTGGACTGCCATTGGTATTTTAATTGGGATTGTGTTGAATATTTAGATTGCTTTTGGTAGTATAGACATTTTAATAATGTTAATTCTTCCAATCCATTAAGATGGCATATGCTTCCACTTGTTTGTATCTTCCTCTATTTATGTTTTCAATGTCATGTAGTTTTCAGAGTACAGGTCTTTTACCTCCTTGGTTAAGTTTATTCCAAGGTATCTTGTTTTTTGTTGTTTTTTTAATGGTAAATGGAATTTATTATATATTTTTTTTAGTTTCTCTGAGAGTTCATTATTGGTGTATAAAAATGCCATCAATTTCTGGGTGTTAATTTTGTATCCTGGTACTTTGCCAAGTTCATTTATTAAATCTAGTAGTTTTTTGGTAGAGTCTTTAGATTTTTCTACGTACAATATCATGTCATCTGTGAATAATGACCATTTTACTTCCTCCTTTCCAGTTTGGACACTCACCCAATAAAATTTTGCAACGGAATGTATCATTCTGTTTTGCCCGAGGTTCTCGGGGATTTTTAAATGTCTACCAGTGCTTAGGGCCCACCCTGCCAGAGATTCTGATTTTATTAGTCTGAGGTTGGCAAGTATTTCTAATAGTCGGGGAAGTTTAAGAACCACTAGATAATGTGATACAGTCTCAAGAGATCTACATGCAGTTCAGCCAACCATGCCCTGTATTTTTTTAAGCCATCACCTTTCTTTCACAGTTTAAAGAAATCTGGCCTCTTGTCCTAGATTATCTGGATAATTTTCTCAACTCATCACTCCGCTTAGCTATAACAGCATAAGAAGTATTACACTATCATTTCTGTGAAAAAGTACTGTACAGCTTTATCATTATTATTTTTATTTTGTCTAGGGCCTCTAGCCATTTAAAGGGGAAGGGAGAGGGGGAGGGGCAGGAGGCACAAGGAGCAGGGGAGCCCTGAGACCAGTCCCGGGCCCTACCCTCCATGCTGGTCACAGTCATTGAAGCAGCAGCAGCACGCCCAGTGCCAGGCAAGTGGTCCTCGCCTTCAGGCTGCCTGCAGGGGTGGGGCCCTGTTACACAGTTCACTGTAGTTGCAGGTGGAGGTGAGGCTGTAGGTGATGCCCTGGTAGGTAACAGGCTCTTCAAGGCGACGGTATAAACTGATGTCCATGGTGCCTTTGTTGATGATGGGGCTCAGGCCAGGGGCCTTCCTTCGTCCATAAAGCACTCCTTGTCATCGCCACAGGTCATGGGGATACCAGGGTAGTTGGAGGACTTGGTCAGCTCACAGAAGATGCAGTCAATCGCGTCTGTCGTGACCAGGGCCAGAGCCATCACCAGGAGCAGTACCCAGCTAAGGACCATGGTGGCCTGGTGGCGGTGGGCCTCCCGGACCTGCTGAATGACACTCCGCACGCCCACGAGACTTCTGCCCCTGGTTCTGGCCTCCCGGGGTCAGCACTTGGAGTGTCCTTGGTTCCCAACGCTCCGTGTCCCTCTCAGGAGCTCCTTCCTGACCACGGCTCCCAAGTCCCAGGGTCTCTGAAGCTTCCCTGGGACAGAGACAGCCAGTGGCTGCTGCCCCATGAGAGTGTTTGTGGAGTGGAATGGGGTGACCTCACAGACCCCTCAGGGTTCTACTGGCCACTGTGGGGGTGAGGTCATGAGTGGGGGAGGGGTGTCACAATCTGAAGGGCAGGTTGGCCCACTGACCTGCCAGGGAGCGAGGTCATTACCACTCCACCTATGTAATGACCCGTGGTCTTAATCCAGCATCTAGAAGGGTTCCAGAATCTGGAGAAGGTGCTGTGTGTAAATGATTAAAGAGTCCAGAGATAAAATATAATTTTGGAAGGCATTATGGGGAGCCAGAGAAGACTTAGCTAAAGGAACTAAGTTTTCCCTTGTCTCAGGACCCCTTGCTTTTTATTAACACAAATTGTCCTAAGGCAAAGTAGATATACATCAAAGGCAAGGGTTTAATATACAGAATCCATTGTCAGATTGGAGGAATTGCCTTCGGCTGTCCATGTGTTTGGCCATCAGGAGGCAATAACATGTAGATTGAAATGCCCTTAGCTGTCTGGCAACAAGCAATCATTTATGCATCTTTTTCGGGTTTGGGGAAATGCCCTCAGCCATTTCCAGATGATTCAGTCCTGCTGACATGCTGGAATTGGCTTCCAGCACAATTCACCCAACACTTGCCATCCTCACCACTCAGTCAGTCATAGGCTCTGCTGGGTGCCGGATGCTGCTCCTGCCCAGTGCCCATGGTGAGCATGTTTCTCAGATGGGCAAACCAAGGCTCAGAAGGAGAATGTGAAATGCCCAAAGCCTTAGAGCCAGGATTAGAGCCAACTTTATTTAATTCCAAAGAGGACATTTATTGAGCACCTGCTGTGTGCAAGACCAGTGCTAGATGTGTTAAATAGCAACCATTTTGATGACAGGACTCAGAAGGGCAAAACTCACCACAGCTCCCAGGCTTCTAGCACTGGACGGGGTGCCAGGCACCGTGCAGGGAGCTCCACCCATGTTCTCCCATTGGAATCTTTCTACCTATTAGCTCCATTTCTCAGATGAGCAAACAGGTACATGGAGCAGGCACAGACAGAGCATGGCACATAGAGAGCTTAACAAATGAGGGTCATTATAGGAAGCAGCTGAGTCTCAAAACAGTCCCCGTGGGTGTCAGAAAATGAACTCTCTCTCTTTCCAGAGGGGGAAACTGAGGCATCCCTCAGTGGGAACAGGCAGAGCCCAGGTTTAAACTCAAGTCTGAGTCCAGATGATAATTTAAGTATCTTAATGTGTTGTCCTCATGGGGTAGGTACCTTGGTGGTCCCCATTCTACAGATGTGTATGTTGAGGCCAGAAGGTGGCAGGATTTTCTTTTAATTTTTTTAAATTATTGTTGACAGTATTACAAATATCCCCCAATTTCCCTCCCCTTTAACCCCCTCTTCCCAGCCCCTGCCCTGCTCCCCCAGGCCTTCACCACATTATTGTCTGTGTCCATGGGTTATGCATATATGTATATAAGTTCTGTGGTTAATCTCTTCCAGTTTCCCCCTGCCCCCCCCCCCCCCCCGAGATATATCATTCTATTCCATGACTCCATGCCTCTGGATCTATTTTGTTCATTAGTTTATTATGTCCATTAGATTCCACATATAAGTGAAATCATAAGATATTTGTCCTTCTCTGGCTTTAGCTTGGGTTTTAATGTGGTTCTTGTGTGTGTACAATTCTATGATCTATTAAATTATCATATAACTTCAGGTCATTTATATCAGTGATTAAAATTTTTAAAACAGATCTGACTTTCTGATTAATGTGTCATGTGTGCTGGGGGAGGCAAAGGTAGGTTTACAGTTGTTCATATGGAAAATAATACTATAATTAATAAATAATAGTACAAGAATAAATTATGTTTCCCATATTTATAACTATAAACCTACCTTTGCTCTCCCCATATGTGTTTTTGTTTTCATGCAAAGAATGAGATCAAAACAAAGATTAGTTTCATGGTAGAGTGTTATAAACCAAAATTCTAAATGAAAGAAAGAGATGGTGTGGGGAGCAGGGCTAGTTTAATGAGAGAGGAAAGGAAAACAAAAGGCTTGCAGAGGTCTGTAAAATGTTCTGCTCTGTTAGTTAAAAATAGTAAAAGTGTTTTGGGATATTTTACATTATTTTCCAATTTCCTACCTTCTTCCTTACTATCATAAAATAAATGATTTAGTTTTTGAACTTTGAGTATTTGACCAAGTTTTACTAGTTATTGAATTCAATTTTTTATTGAATGTGCTTTTCTTATTGCAAACATAATGTACATTTTGTGGTAGAATTGCTACAGAAACTATATGAATTATATTGCAGGGTAGCATGGCAAGAAAGTTGAATAAAAGACTAAGCTTGAAACTTGGTGAAAAATATCTGTTGTCCTACAAAAACTTGACTCTGTTGTTAAGTGGTAAACTATTCCTCATTATTCCTATGGAAATGATAGCTAGATTACAGTCTCTTCCATGGAATGACCATAGATTATTCATTTTGTGGTTTCCCTAATACATATTGAGTTCTAAGTATATTGAATTCCCTGGAGTTTGATCAGAAGGTTGATTGTCCAGTAGGGTTTCTTGTAAGATGGTCATAGCAGTAAACAGTTTTTTATCGTAGAAAAATCTACTTAGTTATACTCAAGGTACTCCTTTTCTGTGCATATAGACAAGACTGTACTATCCTTTTTAGAAAAACTCAAAACCCTATTTGGAATAGAAACAGAACAGTTAGATGTCATTGGAGTCACCTTAAATTAACTAACCAGACTTCCAATCAAAAGATGATTTCAGATATAATTAACCCATTCATCTAATGAGATGCAAAAATGTCTGTAACCAAAGATTTCCTGAGCACTTCTTTCACTCATGTAGCAAATATCAATCTGATATGTTCTGTAGAATATTCACATACCATCCCAATACATCCTAGATTTGCAGATGTGATCTAGCTAGCATGGATTCACATAATTGGCATGACACAGAATTTTAAAAATATCAGCTATCTCAGAAACTTTATTCATGTGAATCTGGAAGATTCACTCTTACTCTCAGAGATTCAGATGTCAAAATATTTTTAGAATGGGTCCTCAAGGCATCTTTAGTTTGTAATTGTAATCTTATTGATTGACAGCACATGTGTTCCACGGAAATGTCGCCATCTTGAAGTGAGCCTGGTTAGCTGGAGACAGACTGCTTAGATATAAACTCTCATGAGGGGAAAGAACTAAAAGTGCTTTTAAATTCACAAACATGAAGATACAAAATCTCTCATAAAGTGTTAAAGCGTTGTTTTTGATCCCAGAATTTTAGCATTTCCATTGAAAGTTCCAAAGGTTTAGAAATTTGATTATTGACAAGTTAAAACATGTTATGCAACAGATTTTAAAAAGAAAATAAAATTTAGAGAGGCTGTAGCCATATGATTGATAATATTTCCCATGGAAAAAAATATGCAGCTATGTTCTGCTGCATAGTGGAAGAGGATATTAAAATATGGGGGATTGTCATAGTGTTAGATGATGATATTGATGTCATTTAATAAAATAAAGTATATAATATGTTAAAACTTGATAATATTTCCCATGGAAAAAAATATGCAGCTATGTTCTGCTGCATAGTGGAAGAGGATATTAAAATATGGGGGATTGTCATAGTGTTAGATGATGATATTGATGTCATTTAATAAAATAAAGTATATAATATGTTAAAACTTAACAGAAAGCTTTATTTTTTTTTTTTTTTTTTTCTGTACATCAGATTATTTATTCACTTGATTCTTAGATTCACTCGTTGATAGATGCATGTTTGTTGTTCACAATTTGTATCTTTACCTTTTTCTTCTTCCTCCTCTTAAAGGATACCTTTCAGCATTTCGTATAATACTGGTTTAGTGGTGATGAACTCCTTTAGCTTTTCCTTATCTGTGAAGCTCTTTATCTGACCTTCAATTCTGAATGATAGCTTTGCTGGATAAAGTATTCTTGGTTGTAGGTTCTTGGTATTCAGCACTTTGAATATTTCTTGCCATTCCCTTCTGGCCTGCAAAGTTTCTGTTGAGAAATCAGCTGACAGTCGTATGGGTATTCCCTTGTAGGTAATTGAGTCTCTTTCTCTTGCTGCTTTTAAGATTCTCTCTTTGTCTTTTGCTCTTGGCATTTTAATTATGATGTGTCTTGGTGTGGTCCTCTTTGGATTCCTTTTGTTTGGGGTTCTCTGCGCTTCTTGGACCTGTAAGTCCATTTCTTTCACCAGGTGGGGGAAGTTTTCTGCCATTATTTCTTCAAATAGGTTTTCAATATCTTGCTGTCTCTCATCTTCTGGCACCCCAATTATTCTGATGTTTGTACGCTTGAAGCTGTCCCAGAGGCTCCTTACACTATCTTCGTATTTTCGGATTCTTTTTTCATTTTGCTTTTCCGGTTGGGTGTTTTTTGCTTCTTCGCATTTCAAATCTTTGGCTTGATTCTTGCGCTCCTCTGGTCTGCTATTGGGTGTCTGTATAATATTCTTTATTTCAGTCCGTGTATGCTTAATTTCTAGTTGGTTCTTTATCATAGCATCGAGGGTCTCATTAGTTTTCGTGACTCTCTCCTCAAGTTTATTGACAGCTTCTAGCACATTTTTGCAAGCCCTCAAAATTGCGATTTTTAGCTCTATATCCTCCATTTCTGTCATGTTTTTTTGTCTCCGCATTTTTTATGCTTTCTTGGTGCACCCCCTAGTGGTCTTTGTGCGCAGTCTTGTTCTAGTTGAGCCTTGATTGTTGTAGTTAATACTAGAGGGATTTGACCACCAGGCCGACTGGCTGTGAGAATCAGCTGTGTCTGCTGCAGTGGGAAAACTTCTGTCCTCTGGGGGGGCGCTAATCTAGCCTTTGCCTGCGGCGATCCGGCAAATGGCTCTGCGCAGGGCTTGGGCGGGGCGGGCTCAACAGGGCGGGCGGAGGGAGCCGTTATGGTGCCCTCAGTCCTGTTCCCAGAGGCTCTGCTTCTCAGAACCCCCGGAACCGCTGCAAACCTCGGAGGGAAAGCTGCCTTCCAACTGATGCCAGACACTCCCGCTTCTCCCGTTTGGGTCCGAGTCCCCAGCGATTCGCCCGTATCTGGAGCTCAGAGTCTGAGACTCCCCCCTGACCGAAAACGACAACCGCGCTCTCAGCCACCAGCCCGCTTTGCGCGCGCACCTCCGCACCTGAGTTTTTTCCACACTGCGCCTCCTCTGAGCCTCGGTGTGCTGTTATTTTTCCTTCTAGTTGAAGAGTCTCTCCTCAGCCAGCCTTCCTGTGGTTCTGGGTGATGTCCGTTCCGTCTTTTAGTTGTATTTTTGAAGTGGTTGTTTGCGGCAGCAGTCTCCGGTGTTTACCTATGCCGCCATCTTGGTCTCTCCCAGGTTAGGTAACTTAACCCAAGTTCTGTCAGAAAGCTTTATTATTGATTAAAACCTACATTTGAAATCATTGGCATGTGTAGTCTTGCAAAGGATCATGGGACAGTTTTCTCTCCTCAGAAAGTTAATAGCAAGTTAATATCAATTATATGAGGTAGAAAGGACTTTAGACCAAGGTGAGTGATGCAGGAGGGATGTGAAGAGATGTCTAATGACTATAGATAGGTAGGCTGTTGAGTCTCTCTAAATGTTGTCCAAGCTTATTGAACAGTATATACAACCATGATGAATAAATGAGTTTTGTCAGTTCTTTAGTTTCAGTATTTTTATGAAGCCTAAATTTATTTTTCTAAAGGCAGTTAGAAAAATCAAATCAAGCCACATAGTGTTGCAAATTTTACATATTTTAGAAGTGTGCATTAATAAGTATTCAAAAATATTTTGTCATTAAAATATTTGTTAATTTTTATAAATTTGGAATCTTCTTAAATGTTTAAAACCTTTCTTTGCCAGACTAATCATTCCCTCAGAGTTCTTGCTAAACAATTCCTTTATGATCAGCTATCAATGTCTGAATTGTCACCAATGTATGCAGTCCAAATATTTTTTTATATATTTTATTGATTTTTTACAGAGAGGTAGGGAGAGTGATGGAGAGTTCGAAACATCGATGAGAGAGAAACATCGATCAGCTGCCTCCTGCACACTCCCCACTGGGGATGTGCCCGCAACCAAGGTACATGCCCTTGACCGGAATCGAACCTGGGACCCTTGAGTCCACAGGCTGATGCTCTATCCACTGAGCCAAACCAGTTAGGGCAGCAGTCCAAATATTTTTTAAAAGCTTTATCAGAATTATGATGGTTTTGAAGGAGGACAGTTACAGAAAATTTTGATCAATTCTCCCTCACTGATGATTAATTCAAATAAACACCTAAATTTCTCATTTTCTCATAGAGTTGTATATATATATATATGAAAAATAGGCACAATATCTAGTACAATCTATAGTGGGCTGTGAAGGAAAGGAGATTATGAGAAAAGGAGAAAACTTGATTATAAAAATGCTTATTAATCAAAATTTGACAGAAAAATAAAAGTGTTCAGAAAATCAAACAACAAATTTCATATGAAACCTTATGTTTACAAAGATGTTATATAAATATCACTACAGTTTTGCAAATTAAAAACTAAAATGAAGCATTTTAAAGTGATTTTCCAAATACAAATTTACTCAAGATATTTCAAAAATAAATAGAATATCACAGCGAGGAGATTATTCCAGTCATGGTAAAGTTAAGTGAAAGTTTCATTATAAGGTCCAGTAATACTCAGTGGGGTTCTTGCTCATAAATGTAAACTAGATATTGTTATTCTGAAGTTTAGAGGACATCACAGTCATTCAATGCATGAAATAAGTGTTTTTAAAAAAATCTTTCAGAAAATGAGCGCTTTAGTTTCATTTACATATGTGTAAAAAAACCAAACCTCTATCCTATACATATAATATCATTCTGATAAATATTTCCTGATTATAATATTTATATAGAATCCATTTTGCTTGGCAGATTGATTTGGCCTAACCTAATAATTGGTAACGGTCCCCCTCAACCTCTATACTTCTGTGTGCCAACACCATCTCCTTTCTGGAGTAACAAAATAGCATCTTCACTGGTCTCCCTTATCCAGTCTTTATCCCTCTTCTGATACCTAAATCACAACACTCAGAGCAGCCTTTTAAAAAGGTCAATTAAATCATCTCACCTCTTCGTTAAAACTCTCCGTATTCTACCAAGAGTGAATTCCAAATCTTTTACTTTGACCTATATAACTGAACTGTGCTTCCCTCTCCTATTTCAACTCAGCTTTGTTATAGCTTCAGACATAGTAGCTACCTCTCAGCTCTTGAATGTAATAAACTTTTGACCCCCTTTGGTGTCTACCTATTTACAAATTTCTCTGACTAGAATGCTCTTTTCTGCTGCTTCTGTTTTTGGAGGAATCAGACATTTATTCATTACTCATTACTCATTTGTTCACTTATTTACTCAATAATTCAGTGATAATCAACTGGGGGCAATTTTGCCTTCCAGGAACATATGCAATGTGAGAAGATATTAGTAGTTATCGCAACTGAAGAGGGATGGGGTTGTTACTGGCATCTACTGAGTAGAGGCCATGGATGCTGCTAAATATGCTACAGTGTATGGGAGAGCCCATCATAACAAAGAATTAACTGGCTGGAAATGTCAATAGTGCCAGGATTTAGAATCCCTGATAATAATTCATTACCTCTTCTAAGTGCCAAGAATATGGTGGTGAAGAAATTGAATATGACTGAACCTTTCATAAGCTAATACATTAGGGGGAAGATTCAATAAGCTGGTTAACAAACAACTAAATATATACTTTTAAATAATGCTGAGTCCTCTCAAGGAAATGGGGACAGGAGAGTAATAATGAAATTTACTTTAGGACAGGCGGTCTTGTAGGAGGTAGTGTTTATGCTAAGACCAGAGGAATGGAAGACAGATACAGGCCCAGCTTATAGTAAATATTTATTGAACATCAACAATAAAAATTTGGTCAAAAAGCAAAATGTTGTATTTCTAACCAGTAACAAAATTTGTCATTCTATATCATGGCAACATAGAATATTATAATACTTTAACATATTTATTTAAGTCAATTTAAATCCTATTGTTTCTCTGTGTAAGGTCAAATGGTTCCAGTAGAGGAATGTTTTCAGAAATAAATAAGTACATTAAATAAAGACAGATACACAACATGATTGTAAAGCTACCCAAAGAGTGGGATCTCTTTCTTTCTTTTCTTTTTCTTACTTTTTAAACAATGTGACCAGCAACATATGATGCCTAATCATTTTACTTATATACCTTTAAGAAATTATTTAAAAAACTGTTTTTAGTGTCAACTGCTACTGAATTGCTAGTGCCTATCAACTTGGTGTCTACAGTTTTACCTACTCAACATATTCTGGTCACTTCCATTTGAATATTCCCTAGGCCCCCAACCCCCCTTGTCCAGAACTAAACTTACCATCATCGCTATTGCACCTCTTCCTATAATATTTTTCTTGGTAACAGGTATTTCTTTTTTTTAATATATTTTATTGATTTTCTACAGAGAGGAAGGGAGAGGGATAGAGAGTTAGAAACATCGATGAGAGAGAAACATCGATCAGCTGCCTGCACACTCCCCACTGGAGATGTACCCTCAACCAAGTTACATGCCCTTGACCGGAATCGAACCTGGTACCTTTCAGTCCACAGGCCGACGCTCTATCCACTGAGCCAAACCGGTTACAGCAACAGGTATTTCTAAATACTTCAGTGGGCCAAATAAAAATAATGTGGACCAAAGACTTGATGGGAGCATTAGGTCCTGACAATATTTGCTTCTTGACCTGAATGCTGGTTAAACAGGTGTATTAAGTCTGTGAAAATGCATTGAGCTCTTCACTTATGACTTGTACAGTTTTCTCTAAATATCTCATTTCAATAAAAATATTACATAGAAATTCTAGAAGTCAAGCTTAACTTTTTCCGCTCATGCATTTGGCATATCTTATGTGCCAGCAAAAGTTTTATAATTGCTATTAGTTGTTGACTGTTTGTTATATCTTTGATTTTTGTGATCAACTATGAACCCAGTCTGCCACTCAAAAATTTCTGTGGTGCAGGTTTTATTATTATTTCCATTTTGCATGTGAGGAAACAGACACTTAGGCTAAATTACTTGTCTAAAATCACACAGCAATAAAATGGCTGAAGTAGAATTTGAATCTGAACCCATATTTGAAATCAACATGATATTTTTACCACTCTCATGTCCATAAAAACAGAATATTCAATTTCTTTTTTTTTCTTTTAAAATATTTTTATTGATTCAAAGAGGAATAGAGAGGGAGAGAGAAAAAGATCAATGATGAGAGAGAGTCATTGATCGGCTGCCTCCTGCACACCCCACACTGGAGAATGAGCCCACAACCTGGGCATGTGCCCTGATGGGGAATCGAACTGTGACCTCCTGGTTCATAGGTCGACACCCAACCACTGAGCCAAACTGGCTGGGTAGAATATTCAATTTCTTATCCATCTTTACTACTTGTCTTCAGTTTAGCTTTTTAGATCTTCATTTGTTGATTATAGTGATAATATTTTAAGAAATCTTGTACACTTTAGCACACCCCAAATTCAATCTAAACGCAACCAGGGTTACTGCTTTTTCTACAATGTAAAATTGTACATGTAGTTTATTTAAAATCTGCTAATGCAGCGGTTCACAACTTGGCTACACATTAGAATCATAAGGCCCCAGCCAAGAACAATTAAATCAGAATCTCTGGAGTTGGGGGCCTGGGAGTGAGGACTTTTTAAATGCTCTCTGGGTGACTATAATGGGCAGCCAGCTTTGGGAACCATTGCTTTAATGTCTTCCTCTAGTTTTTTCTAAAAATAAACTCCTTAGCATTGCACAAAAGGCCCCTTGTAATCTGTTCCCTGCCTCCTCTCTCTTGACACTTCTGTTCTCACCCTTCTTCCCCAACTTTATCCCCCACCCCCAGCAATACATACTTCATTCTGATGATACAAAAGCCTTGGCTTTTGCTCCAGGGGTTAATTTTTATAAAATTATTTATATCACGCCTTTATACAAACCAGTTTTTCTCCCTGAGTGCTTTTCTCTTGCTTCTATTTTAATTGAACTTTCATGCATCTTTCAAACAGCAGGTCTAGCATCACCCTTTCTGTGATATTGCTCTTCTATTTGTTTAATTGTTTAGCTACCCATTATTGATTTATTTCTTATTTTATGAGTTAATACATGCACATGGTAAAGAACGCATAAAGTATAGCCTGGCGGCATGGCTCAGTGGTTGAATGGCCATCTATGAACCAGGAAGTCATGGTTCTATTCCCAGTCAGGGCACATGCCCCGGTTGTGGGCTCAATCCCCAGTGGGCGGCGTGCAGGAGGAGCTGATCAGGTGATTCTCATCATTGATGTTTCTATCTCTCTCTCCCTTCTTCTCTGAAATCAATAAAAAATATATTTTAAAAAAAGAATGCAGCCCTGGCTGGTTTGGCTCAGTGGATAGAGCGTCGGCCTGTGGACTGAAGGGTCCCAGGTTCGATTCCGGTCAAGGGCATGTACCTTGGTTGCGGGCACATCCCCAGTAGGGGTTGTGCAGGAGGCAGCTGATTGATGTTTCTCTCTCATTGATGTTTCTAACTCTCTATCCCTCTCCCTTCCTCTCTGTAAAAAATAAATAAAATATTTAAAAAGAATGCATAAAGTATAAATAGATGCACATTAATAAGTCTCACTAATACTTCAAGTCCCCAGCTCAATCTGCCAGAGGCAATCATTATGTCTACATTTTTAATGTACCATTACAGAAATAAACAATGCTTATACAAATATACATGTGTATGAATATGTTTGTATGCACTTTTGTGTACATGATAACATATACACTCTTCTGCTCCTTGTTTTTTTTTTCACTTCACAATGGAACTGTATCACATGTTCTTATCTCAACATGGAACTCTATCACTCTATCAATACATTTAATATTTGTATAGTATTCTGTGATATGAATATATAGTAATTTATTCAATTAGATCCTAATCTATGGCATCTATGTTGTTTCCTATATTTGTTATTCCAAAAAATACTTAAGTATAAAGGCTATCACAGTGCAGAGAACTTACTTTATTTGTATTAGTAACTTCAATTCTACAAGTGGAATGCTTATGTGAGAGACTATGGACATTTTAAAATTTGATGGAATGAACTATATTGATATTAAATTCATTGTTCCCACTTATTTGTATTAGAAACACTACTTCTTTATTCACACAGTTCTCTGTGCATACCAGTAAGTCCACTATAGTAGAAATGATCATTTTAGAGTATAAACATTTCATTCATTCATTCTTTCATTCATCACATCCCTCATCTATTTAGAAATATTTATTAAGAATTTAGTATAATAAGTACTGTACTCTAGGCAACAAAAAGAATAAAATACCTAGGAATAAACTTAACAAAGAATGTAAAAATTCTGAACAAGTCCCACAAAATGTCATTCCAGTTCAAATGCTCAAAATTACTTCCAGTTCAAATCTTTTGTTTCAAGCCTGGCTGGCATGGCTCAGTGGTTGAGCATTGACCTATGAACCAGGAGGTCACAGTTAGTATCTGGTCAGGGCACATGCCCAGGTTGTCAGCTCAAGCCCTAGTGTGGGGTGTGCAGGAGGCAGCCGATCAATGATTCTCTCATCATTGGTGTTTTTCTCTTTTGTTCTCTCTCCCTTCCTTTCTGAAATCAATAAAAATATTTTTAATCTTTTGTGTCGATATTACAGAAACAGGAAATGATTTTCGACTTGGGTAGGATGACATTGGTAGCTCAGAAACTTCCCCAAGTCGGTCACCGCGAGTAACAGACTGCCTTCTCAGACACCAGTGCCTTACCTTTCTTTTCTTTTGTGCATGGCAATAGGGGAGGGAGCATATCCCAGTAGCAAAGCAAACATGAAAACACAGTTATTAACATAAATTACTTATTTTTAAAAAGCCCACAAGGAGGCTTAAATTTAGAACCGAAGTATAAATATATAACTTATTCATCAAGTAATTTTATTCCTGGCTTCTGGGTGGTAAATCCCTTAAAAATAAAATGACAATTCTACGTGTGGGATTTGTGATTATATTGAACATGGCTATGCTTTATTGCCTGATACCTTCTTTATTGGAAGAAGAGTACTGTGAGGTTCTCAGAACATTTTTATTTACTGCTTAAAGCGGAGAAAAGTTCAGAGGGGAAGACTAATTAGAAAAATGGTTGCCTACTAATCCATTGAACTAAGCCCGCTAAACACATCCATGCTCTTTTTAGTTTTATGAACACACATTTTATATTGATTTCAGAGAGTAAAGAAAAAATGACTTGTTTTGAACTTTAAAAGAGGAAAATTGAAGACAAAACCCAGTTAAGCCTTTGGGTATATCAAGCTCTTTAACTTGAAATATACATCACCACTTGGCAAATGATTTAAAGTTGCTAAAGGACATTAACTGGTAGCTACAACATGAAAGCTGGTAAATCAGATGGAATAATAAAAGAACAATTTTGATTGGCCAAATATTAAAGACTCCAGAAGTTACAACCCTCCAACATGAAAGACTTCTTAATTTAATGAACTTTCTCAGCCTGTGATTCAATTTATCTGATAGTGAAAATCACTGTTTTTTCCTTCCCCTCTCTTCCCCTCATCTCCCCTTACTTCTCCTTCCTTTATTCCTTTTTTATCTTCTATTTTCTGATTATATTTGAGAAGTTTTCTAAAAAGTTTAGCGTTTTGCTCATTTTCACCATTGAAGGCCCATTTTAAAGTATCATTGGAGGTGAAGAAAAATGTACTTATTCAGTGTGAAAACCCTCAAAAGAAAAGGCAATAAACATTTTATCCTGAAGATTTGCTGTTTCAGTTGTTTTTACGTGTTTAACATTTCATCAGACAACAAGTTCTGTACTCCAAAATGTTCTTGAACCTGAAATATATTTTCACTTACAGCTGGATAACATCCACCTTCTGATAATACGTTTAATATGGCAAAGACACTTTCCTTAAATGCAGTATAAACTAAGTGTTTATTCTGTCATTGTAAAATGGGAGCTGTTCAGTTGTTCCAAACTTTATCTTGGATAACCTTGAAAAATAATTCTTCATTTAATGTCCTCTGTCTTACAGTCAAGTGAATTATCTTGGTATACGAGAGTATTAAGTGACACCAGTTCTTCTGTTGCCATTGCTTTAAAAATAGCTCTATTCCTAAAACCTTTCCGTAGAGTTTCTTTTAGGACCATGATTTTTTTCTAAACTATAGTAGCCTAGTCCTCAAAGCAATGTGACTTCTTACTGTTTCCTTCTCATTATCCCTGCAGTTTCAATTACATATGTGACTCTTGGCTTTATTTTAAACAGTTGTGCATTAATGATGAGCCCTGAAGTCACCTGGGGTGACTGGTGTCAATAGTAAGTCTATGCAGAGCTACTTTACATAAAGCAGTTTACTTCTGATAAGATGAAAGGTGCTAAAGTGAAACCTGCCTCCTATTATACCCTTGGGGTGTAATCAAGAGGGATGTGATCACAGCATACCAATTAAGAGGGTTAGAGCAGGCTGCAATGGGTAGGGAATTCTCCACATATTTTTGAACTCTTCCGAGGAAAAACATCAGGGCACAGGACATCTAATTCTTTTGCTAGAACAGTTGTATACTAAACCCCTGTATCATGGTTTCTGCCCAGAGGTTATGCTCTTAGATTTAATTTTCACATAAGTCAGAATAGCCATTATTGTTCATTTAAACCTTGGCAAGGAAAGTACTACTAGTTCTCAGACTGTACTTTATCTCATGGGCAATTATAATAATTATAAGAAAAGAAGACTTGCATTTCCATTTCAAGCTATCTCAGTACCCTTAACAGCTCCTTGACCACAAGCAAATATACAGTAGTCCTCCATATCCATGGGCATATGTTCCAAGTCCCCCAGTGGATGCCTGAAACCACAGATAGTTCCTAACCCTATATGTAATATGCTTTATCCCATGCATACACTCTTACGATAAAATTTAATTTATAAATTAGGCACAGCAAGAGATTAGCAACAGTAACTAATGATAAAATAGAACAATTACAACAATATAAGTTATATGTATGTGGTATATCTAAAAATATCTTAATGTAGTTATATTTACCTTTTCACTTAAAAGAGGCACTTTACATCTTCTTTGGTATATCTGAATTGCCAGCATCACTACTCTTGTGCTTTGGGGCCAGGATTAATTAAAATAAGGATTACTTGAAAACAAGTACTGTGATACCATGACAATCATTGGATAACCCAAATGGCTATTAAGTGGCTAGCAGCAGGGAGTGTCTACAGCAGGGAGACACTGGACAAAGGGATGATTCATGTCCCAGGCATGATGGAACCTGACAGGGTGAGATTTCATTACACTACTCACAACAGTGAACATGTAAAACTTATGAATTGCTTATTTCTGGAATATTCCATTTAATATTTTTTGAACCGTGGTTGACCATGGGTAACTGAAACTGTGGAAAGCTACTTTATAAGTATCTTACCAGAAGTTCCTCTGGCCCTCAGATAGGAATCTTGCCAGTTCTGCTTTAAAACATTTTGAATCTTCTTGCTATGCCCCCATCATTTATTTTATTGCCTTACACCCACTTTGATTCTGCCTCTCTGACTGTTGAAGACTATGCCCCTTTGGATCAGGAGTGTCTAACTGGCTATTGCCCAGAATGCTCTCAAGAAATTATCTTCCACAAGCCAAAGCCATGACCCTGACCAACTCTGAAGCCCCAAACTCCAGGCTTGGATTAGTAAATCCCCCATACTCCGCTCCTATGTGAGGGAAGATAGGATTTTTTTTAACAATTACCAATGCCCTTTCATAGTCCTAGAGAATTTAGTTATGATGAATTGGAACAGGAGTATAAAGTATTTGCTCTGGTTCAGTCCTCAATCTGTATCATAATCCAATTGTATTGTCATTTTCATGTGCTCATAAACCAAACAAAATATTACTAGACAACATAATTTTGTAGTCCTTTATTTGTTGATAGGGACTGAATACTTGTGTCCTCATAAAATTCATATATTTTAGCCCTAGCGCTGAATGTGATGGTATTTTGGAGATGAAGCCTTTGGGAGGTAATTAAAGTGAGATGAGGTCTTGAGGGTGGGGCCTTCTGATGAGGTAAGTGTCCTTATAAGAAGAGACACCAGCCCTAACCGGTTTGGCTCAGTGGATAGAGCATTGGCCTGCGGACTCAAGGGTCCCAGGTTTGATTCTGGTCAAGGGCATGTACCTTGGTTGCGGGTACATCCCCAGTAGTGGGTGTGCAAGAGGCAGCTGATCGATGTTTTTCTCTCATTGATGTTTCTAACTCTCTATCCCTCTCCCTTCCTCTCTGTAAAAAAATCAGTAAAATATATTTTTTTAAAAAAGAAGAGACACCAGATAATTATTCTCTTCTTCTCTGCCATGTGAGGCACAGCAGAATGTGACCTCTGCAAGCCAGAAAGAGAGCTTTCACCAAAACCTGACCATGCTGTTGACCTGATCTCAGAATTTTAGCCTCCAGAATTGTGCGCAAATAAATTTCTATTGTTGGAGCTACCCTGTCTACGGTATTTTGTTATGGTAGCTGAAGTGGACTAAGACCTTGTATTGTCCCTAGAGCTGATATCTGATTTGTTAAAACAAACAGGCAAAAACAACAATAATTACAAAAACCACGATTATGGTATCAAAAATAAGCTTACCTAGATTGGTTAGTGCTTACCACAATAGTGCTGTGTAAGAACCCTTTCTCCAACTTAGTGGTTTCCGGCAAGCCTTTGTTCTCATGGTCAGACAGGACTTGCCAACCTAAGGTGGGCTGGACTTGGTGTCTCTGTCTCATGTTGCATGCCTGCTGGGCTTGACTTCAAGCTGCAGGTTGAGTTTGGATTTGTTCAATGTGTAATTTACTAAGCCTAAGCTGAAGTGGCACTGGCTACCCATTGCATGTTCTTCTCATGGGGGATCACTGCATTACAAGGTAGTAAGTCCACATTTCAAAGCTCTGCTAGTGTCATGTTTATTAATATCCCATTGACCAACAGAGACCATTTTTCTCACTGTAGAGCAGATATATAATTTTGTTATCGAGAAGTGAAAAATGAGACCAATAAATCAATTTACTGCAATAGAAAAAGTGGGGATTATTTATTAGCACAAAGAATTTAGTTTTAGTGGATATGATGCTTTTCTTTATGGATATGGAAAAATATCTAAAATACATTTTGTTTTTCCAACTTAACCATGATAATGGCTCAAGAAAAAGTTTAGGAGTGTCCACAGCTCACTGCTTTGCTTAATAATCCCATCATTGGCCATGATAAATTTAATCACCTCTGAATGTTTTTAAGGTCTTTGATAATGATAAAAATTACTGAGGAGGAAAATGATCACTATTTTGTACTAAGGGCTGCATACCATACAAGATAATTTACAGACATCATGTAAATAAACATATATCTTTGTCCCTGACAATAGAAGATTGGTGATATTATTCTCCAAATTTTGCAGGGAAAGAAATGGGACAAGAACAAATGGGTAACAAACATGACCAAAAGGACAAAATCAGCCTGTTATTAGGTTGCATAGGGATATAAGGAAGGTCAGGGAACTGTCTCAACAGTTGAAGAACCAACCATCAAGAGGACTTTAACATCAGTTCAAAGAATTGCAATCACAGAGTCTAATTTCATGAATGATTGGACCACTGAAGTGGACACAATGCAGCATGTGATTTACCATTATAGGTGTTGTTCTACCATCCTCAAGAATGAACTACTTTGAGTTCCAGCTTTTACTATTACCTCTACTCCCTAGTGATAGATGATGTTGACTCTAATATCAAATTCCCAAGAGAAAGTGTCCAATAAAAGCAGCCACTCACCTTCATGTATGGGAGAATCAAGTTCCTAACTCTTCCAATGCCTTTAAGTTGGTTTTTGTCTTTGATGCTCATGCTTAAACGATCATTGTGGCCAGGGGGTTGGAGTGTGTTGATTGTCTGAGCCCAAGATGGAACCAATATTAATAGACACAGAGTGTAGGAGAAGAGAGTTTTCCAAATTATATTTGGTATAAAGCTCCCCTGGTGATGTTATTGACCTAAACTGACCTACAACATAAATAGGCAGTACTGTTGTCAGTACTAGGAGGAGGTGTCTGAGTGTTTTAAGAGTTTGGTGAGTTTTCCTTACTGATGGGAAGCTATGAAACTAGATCAGAATGTGAGGAGGTTGAGTGGTAGGTCATGTACAAACTGTAGGTTAAGATTAGGGCTGTGTGTTCTGTGACCCGGACACTGGAGAATCTCTCCGCTGTTCAGGGAAAGATGTTTAGTGCACAATGCTTTTCAGGCTGTCAACAGCAAATTTAATAATTGATGGATGGGTCAGAGTTCTATGGCTTTCATTTCTGTGTCACATGACTATATTAACCATGGACATATACAAGCAGTATCCCCAAAACTATGATCTGTTCAAGGGATGGCAAGATTCCTAGTCTCAGGAGAGGAAATTCAGTTACTAGTATGTGGAAGAGAAATTTGAGGAACCTTAAATTAGACTATGGAAGCAGCTACTACAGTTTTATGCTGCCAGCTGTGAATTGTCATAGTTTTCTATTATCTGTACTAGTAAATGTTTGCTAACATGCTGATGGTCACATCACAGAGGGATTTAGAAATTTTAAACTCTCCTCACATACTAATTTTGTCTTCATAACAGCCTGGTGTGTCCAGCAGGTGTAGTTCTAATTTTTTTTTAATAAGAAAACAGAGTTGCAGAGAGACTGTGAAGGTTGTGACAGTAAGTGTCGGAGTCAGAGAGAGAAGCCTGATTTTCTTATTCCTATACTAGGTTGCTTTATCAGATTGTTTTACCAGACTTAATTGTTTCTCTTATAGTCTCTGATTCCCATGAAACCTATTAAAAATAAAAAATAGAAAAAAACAAAGCAATTAAATCGAGATCAATTTTTAAGTTTACTTGAAATCTTGCACTGTTGTCAGAAGATATAGATTCAGATTCTAATGATTCTAATGTTGTTATCCTATCTTAATTTATATGGTCTATTTATCTTTCTCACTCTCTCTTGTCCAATCTCGAGTTCTCTTGTTTTTGCCAGTTATGTATTTGAGGGGTGTCATGAGAAGAAAAATGTCTCTGGTTTTCATTAGATAACCAGATACACAGACTGCTGTATATATATCACAGGAATAAATATTGGTCTCAAAACTCAGATGTGAACGAATTGTAAGTCGGTTTTTGCCATGTTTTGGAGCTGTATGCCAGATCAGCACTATCTAATAGATATATAACATGAGCTACATATGTAATCGAAAAATTCTAGTAGCCACTTTAAAAATTAAAAAAAAAACAAAGTGAAATTAATTTACTAATATATTCTAGTTAACTCAATATATCAAAGATTATTTTAATGTGCAACGAATAAAAAATATTAATGAGACATTTCACATTGTTAACAGGAATGTACTGTCTTCAAATTCTTGTGAGCATTTTATTCTCACAATACATCTGAATTCAGATGTCAAATTTTCATGGGTTAGAGTGAACTACTGTCCTACCAAACAAATAAAGTTGTGTTTTCATGGAAAAAAATCATTTACATTGCTTCAGTTTTAAACTAAAATGAAAACTAAGCAAATTTACAATTTCACTTCCTCAGCCATGGTAGCCACATTTCTTTTTTTTAAAAAATGGCATTGATTTTTATTTATCTAAAATTTATCAATTAATGCAAATGCTCACTTGGCACTCACAAACCACAGTTGACTACTGCATTGAATAGCACAGTTCCAGATTATGTAAAACATTATCTGTTTTCTTGATTTTCCCAAACAATTTTGTATTGTTCAGCTTTTTTACTATCAAAGCCAAAGAAAAGTGTTATTTTTTCCCTCAGCATTTGCCTTTGAAATGTTTTTCTCTTGGAGTTGGGTGGAAAGTGCATAGAATCTTCTTCCAAGACATAGTTGCTCATGGATGCCCCAGGAAGCACAATTAGGAGAGATTAAGCGTGTGTCTTTTCCCACATAATGGGTTCTGCTTCCTTCAAATCTGCACCTGGTGCCAATAGACTTGACCTTCCTGCTCTTGGAAAAGTTTTGGCCCTTTAATTAATTAATTAGCTTACTTATTCATTTTTTGCATAAATGTTCAATCATTTTAATTTATTATAATTTTAAAACAATGGCTATATAAAACAAAATTATGTATGTAGATATGTTTATAACATATATCTAGAAAAGTTTCAGTCTTTTTAGAAACTCAGAGTCTGAGGTTAATTTCATCTTCATAATTCTACAAGGAGTTCACTGTTTTCTTCTTCTGTCAGAGCCTACAGAACTATCCCAGACATCTGAAGAAGTCCATAGGGCTCTTTCCAGCAGTCTTATTATGATGCACTGTTTTTTCAGAAACTCACTGTAACTTCTGAGTGTCCACATCTCTTCACTGTTTCTCTCTAGAGTCACAGGCTTTTGTCTGAAAATAACTTGGCTCTACTTCTTGTATGTGATTTGTTACCAGTTTGTGTTGCAGTTGAGGTGCCGGATAGGGATTCTTAGAAATCCCAGGATAAGTCCCTACGTGCAGTGGCAATGAATCTCAGTTATTGTGTTTTCCTCTATCTAAACTTAATTTATATATTAAGCCTCTTTTCTGCCAGATTCCACACACTTAATCAACCAACTCAGGACATATTTATATTAAAAACTGGTGGGAGGAAGAACAAGAAGACAAAACCAAAAAAAAATCAATCATATTCTCACTTCCCATGGTATGCTATCATTGCTATTTTGGCACATTTTATCAGGTATATTTCTATCTGAAATTAGTCTTTTTCTCTCTTTATTTTCTTATTTGTATATTTAGCTGGGTAATGCTATATTTATACATTTTAATCCTTTTTATTTACTATTACACACATGTTTTTATGCTATTACTAGAGGCCCAGTGCACGAAATTCATGTACGGGTAGGGTCCTTAGGCCTGGTCTATGATCAGGGTCTATCTCCCCTGGCTGCCGGCAGCTGGCCCTGACCCCTGCCACCACCGCTGGGTCCCCCTCTGTGTGGGGGGCAACCGGCAGGGCTATCGGGGCCCTGGCACCGCCCACATCAGCCACCACCCACCACTGGTTCCCAGTTCCCCATTGGGTGATTGGAGCCTGCCGGCCAGGGGAAAAAACCAAGAGGTTGGCAGTTCCTGCCCGCTTGCCAGCCCCACCCCCTGCCACTGGTTGCCCTCTGTGTGGGGGGCAACTGGTGGGACGATCGGGGCCTGGCGGACATGCCGATACCCACCCCTGGTTCCCTGTTCTCCATTGGGCTATTGGAGCCTGCTGGCTAGGGGGAGGGACCAAGAGGTTGGCAGGCAGGCCCCAATCGGGCGATCAGGGCCTTCGGGCTGGGGGCAGCTCCTGCATTGAGTGTCTTCCCCCTGGTCATCAGTGCGCGTTATAACCAACAAGTCGTTCTGCTGTCTGGCTGATTTGCATATTACACTTGTATATATATATATAGACTCTGAATGGTTACATAATACCCCATTATATGGTCATGCCATGATAGACAGAAAAAATTCCATGAAGACTCTAAATTTAGATTACTTTTCTTTTTTGGCTATCCTAAATTACTCAGTTGACCTTTTTTGTGTTTTCTTTGGACAGTTTCAAGGACTTTGAAATGATAAAATCAAATATTAAATTTTTAAAAAAGTATCAGCATATTTATCACAAAAATGCTTAGCAAAATTGTTTACCAATTTACACTCCCCTCCAACAAAATACAAGGACACCTAATTTGGCACATAAAACTGAGTATGGATATATATCTCTATTTATAAACTACTTTGTATAAAATTTTTAGCAATATGAGAATTTGAAGGTAACAATCTTAGCATGTTTAAAAATGATGCTGACTTCATGAGTTAACACAAAGAATAATAAGAAAATGTTTTTATATTCTGGAAAATATTCCATGTGGAATTGAATACACAGTCTATATA
>NW_005371389.1:237568-246617 GCF_000412655.1 Myotis brandtii | reverse complement strand
ATATCTATATATAATATAGATTTATGTATATCTATATATTGATATGCATTTGTGTATTTCTACTGTTAACTTTTTACATTCAGTTGCCACTGAATTATATTCAGTTTGTTTGCAAACTAAGAGATCTACAACAAAAATTTGTGCTTTATTGCAAATAATATATTTTTTTTGGAGTCTAGATTCCGAGAGAGAGTTCGCCTACTACCTGAAATGAAATGTGTTTTCCTCAAGGGAAATAATTGTGCATACTGCATAGATATTTAATGTTTCCTGGGAAATATTAGGTTATTTTATTCTAAATTCTAAATTTTTATTTCTATATATTGTATGATGCATCAGGAAAACAGTATTATGTTTTTGTCTTACAAGTCCTCAATTGGGAAATCTCAACACATTTTATTTCTTTTGTAGGTCCCTTTCCTTTAACAAACTTTTCTAGTTTTTAATTAATAATGTTGACTTTCATATAAATTTTTAAAAAGCTGTCTAATTGCTGTAGCTTAATATTGTTTGCATGAGTTTTCGTAACAACAGGATTAGTTATGCCAGTAGTTTTCTATTGAATCATCTCAGAACACATTATGTATATTTTTTATATATTTATATGCAATGGGGGAGTTAATATTCATGAAAATAACAATGATTGACTGTTGGTTTTTCTAGTTTCTCTTTAAAGCCTTAGAATTTGCAGTTATCAGTGGTGCAGTTCTGAGATGGAAAGTCATAAAGTTACCTTCCATCCTCTTTAGTAGTCTGAATATTTTGCATCCATCCATAGGAAGCAACCTGAAACCTCTAATCGAAATCAAAGATTACACCACAGGGGTGCAATGTCTCTAATTTGTCTTGGAATGATGCAGTAGCTTCCCTTGACTGCTGTGTTAAAGTCATTCTGTTAATGAGAATAGCACATCTTAACCCATAGAAGATACTCCCTTTTTATGGTCCCATGACTCAGAGAAGATTAGCATCATTATTAAGTAACATTTAGTAAATGAATGCATGTGAGTGGCACTAGGCTAGGATCCTTACAAATCTAGTCATAAAAGAATATTTCTTAACCTTCATTTTATGACTTTCCAAAGCACAGCAGTTGTTCAAGCATGCATATACATACAGTTAACTATGTACTATGAAACTAAAGGACAACCTGAAATTCAAGGGCAACAAAAAGAATTTGTCTTTGCCACCCAGTTGGAGATAAAGTTAGTCAACATCCTGAAAAGATGCAAAGTCAATAGTGATAGGTATATTATCCCTGTTTGGTGGGTTTCATGATTATTTTTTTACTTTTCTGCACAATGCAATTCTGAGGTGGTGAGTCACATAAAAGAATGGTGTCTTATTTCAATTTTAAAGCCTGTGTATTCTGTGGTACTAAACTGAGGAGGAAAGTATCTGGAATATGGATTCCAAGGTATGTTGGTGGAGTTTACAGTAGCTCAGTAGATAATTGACCATGCTCGGGTAGGTACCATGTGAACCTGTTTCAGATTTTGACAACGTCATCTGTTAGTTTTGGGACTTTGGGCAAATTACTCACATTTTCTTTTAGACCTCTTATCTTTAAAATGAGTGTTGATAAATATCGTCTTCATGATTTGGGAGGGTAATTTTAAATGAGATAGTGTGTATAAAATGCCTGGTACATAGTAAGAGGTCAATAAAAATAGTTGCTGATGTACCTTCTTTAAAACATATATTTTTATTGATTTCAGAGAAGAAGAAAGAGGGAGAGAGAAAGATAGAAACATCAATGATGAGAGAGAACCTTTGATTGGCTGCCTCCTGCATATCCGCTACAAGGGATTGAGCCTGCAATGCGGGCATGTGCTCTGACAGGGAATTGAACTGTGACCTCCTGGTTCATAGGTCAATGCTCAACCGCTGAGCCACACCTGCCTGGCCTTATGTACCTTTAATTATTCAATTTCTTTATTATTAGTTATCAAATTGGTTAATTAATTATATTTTTCCTATCACTCAATTGTTACTTGACATCTCTATCTGGTTTTCTGTCTATCTGATGGGAAATCATCAGATTGGATATGTCTAGAATTGTCATTTGGTCTGCTGTATTCTCTGGATGGTGTAACTGCAAAGGTTGAACCACTAAAAAAAGTCTCTTCTGCAGAGTCAGTTACCTTTATATTCCCCTGCTATATCCTTGGTCAAGAATCTTATACCTTGTCCTGGCCCTGTTTCTCTTCTCAAGCATGCCTTACCAAGAATGCAATGCTCCCTTTTATTCCTAACTCACTAATTCTCATATTTTACATATGAGAATTGGTATACCCAGGATGCAAAAGACAGGAATGGCCATGTCCCAGAGGACACAAATTCAAATCAGTGGAGATTCCAAGAAAAGGAAAAATCTAGGCAGGTGAGCACTTGCTGAGGCAGAAACTCAGAAGAGATAAGTATAGCCTCTAGCACGTATATAAAAAAAAGGTTACAATTAAGATATCAATCTGAGTTTCACTCATCCATCCAGTCATTCAAACAACTTCTGCTGATCACCTCCACAGCAGTGGCCAGTCACTGAGGAACCACAGAAGGCTGTAATTAAAGCAGTGAACAACACAGACAACATCTCTCCCCTCTCTATGGAACTTCTTTCTTTTTTAAAAAATATATTTTTATTGATTTCCAGAGATGAAAGGAGAGGGAGAGAGAGATACAAACATCAATGATGAGAAAGAATCATTGATTGGCTGCCTCCTGCACACCCCCTACTGGGGATCAGCCCGCAACCCAGGCATGTGCCCTTGACTGGAATCAAACCTGGGACCCTTCAGTCCGTAGGCCAACGCTCTATCCACTGAACCAAACCAGCTAGAACTGGAACTTATTTCTAATGACTTTGGTCAAGGATCCCAGTCTTGGAAGTAGTAGTTCATCACATACAAAGAGTGAAGAAGCTCGATCATAAAGATTGGGCAAGAGCCTAGTTTAAGCAATGGGTTGCTGGATCAGTAACAATCTTTCCTTGGTCTCAACTTATAAAGGAGCAGGGAATTTCAAATCTTTCAGTTTGGGGCCAAGGCTGGTCCTGGACTAGGAGATAGTGAGGGTGGGGGGAATAGCATATTTAAGTAGCATTGTATGTAATGGTCAAGGAAAATCAGAGGCAAGGAGTGCAGTAGATCACAACCAAAAAAACTATGCACTTCTCTTTTATTTCCTTCTTTATTAGATATGCTGAATTTTTCTTAAATGCCTCTGTAGAATACCTACAGAAAACTAGTATTGGAAATATTACAAAGAGGAATAACTTTTTAAGAGTATTCATTTAAAATACAATTGAGGCCATTTTCTATCAACAAATGTAATTTGTAAAAAGCTGGTAGCATAGTAACTATAGAATGGTGATTTTTTTAAAAATAATATTTTCATAGTTAAGGAAAAAATTATTGAAATGGTGCCACCTCAGTGGTTCTTAAACTTTGGTGTGCAGGAGATGACAGTATAGAATTTAAAATTCAACCATGTATATCAAATTGGATGACATAGGGATTTTTTTGAGCTCATTTTGAGCATATTTTATTTTTACTATTCATGCTGACTTCAAAAAATAATTATAGAGAAGATATCATTCAACTATCTATGGTTGAAATAAAATGTTTTATTTGATTCTACAGAGAGAATACTTTTATACATATGGCCGTTCAGATACTTAAATGTCTCTATGCTAATAATAGAATCATTAATGCATTTATATAATTAAAATAGTAGAAATTAATACTGGGAAGTAATATAAAGTTAGGTGGCATTTGAAGGAATATGAGAAATTCTTACCCATTAAATTCAGACCCAAAGCGTGTTCTCTCTTTCCATTGTGATAATTACAAGTTTGGAATGGTGTGTCAGTCAGGATCCAATTAACAGACAGAAGACACTCCAATTATATTAACAGAAGAGAATTCAACACAAAAATTGTGATTTTAGGATTGAAAAACTAAGAAGAGAACAGCGGTAGCAACTACACAAAATAGCTACCACTCATACCACTGAGAAAAGATTGGACTTATTAAAACTTAGAAGCGTGCACTTTACTGAGCTTGAACTCAGACCTCCAGGGACGGGGCACTAATTGACTGTTGCTGGTTTCTCTTCTATAGCAGAAGGGGTCCAACAGGACTGAGGCTCAGACCTCTGTAAGCCAGTGCATGCTGGTATTTCTACGGCAGGGGTGCAATGAAGTCTATTTTGTGCATGTTGGGAGGAAAAAAAAATACCCAGCAAAATACAAGCTGGATTCAACAGCTGTTACTAAAAATGTCTGCTGCTGTAGGCATGAAGAAGCAAGTCTGGAGTGCTGCTAATAGGAATAGTAAGTCCACAGGAAGCCAATAGGAATGAGTAAGTCCTGTATCCCTCCTACAGTCCTGCAGTCTCCCTGTTGTGCTCACTATTGCCAGATCCTAACAGGGGGTCAGACAACAAAATGGAAACATGGCTTGCAGAGTCCCAAGCCTCTGAAGCAAAAGCAGAGTATAAGAGAGTGAGTGGGTGTGAATCTGAGGGGAAAAAAATCACTAAATAACCCTCAGAGAGGGTAATATTTCCCTGCTAAGGTATTTGGAAAAGAAAGCAATTGTTAAGATATTACTAAATTAGCCCTAGCCGGTTTGGCTCAGTGGATAGAGTGTCAGCCTCAAGGGTCTCAAGTTTGATTCCGGTCAAGGGCATGTACCTTGGTTGCCGGCACATCCCCAGTAGGGGGTGTGCAGGAGGCAGCTGATGGATGTTTCTCTCTCATCGATGTTTCTAACTCTCTATCACTCTCCCTTCCTCTCTGTAAAAAATCAGTAAAAAATATTACTAAATTAGCCCTGGCCGGTGTGGCTCAGTTGGTTGAGCGTTGTCCCATACACCCAAAGGTTGCTGGTTTAATTCCCAGTCAGAGGACATACCTAGATTGTGGGTTAGATCCCTTGTCAGGGTGCATACTGGAGGCAAACAATCGATGTTTTTCTTTCACATTGATGTTTCTCTCTCTCTCTCTCTCTCTCTCTCTCTAAAATTAGTAAAAAAATATTTAAAAAGACATTGCTAAATTAGTGATTATTAAATAACCAGTAATAATTTAAACACTTTCACTAAATTCCAAGGATTAAAAAATGAACAAGCACCATATTTAAGGTAAGGTAATAGGAAAATATCTCATTTTTCCTTTGCAGTGTGGTTTTCCTTATATCTTCTTCACTTTTGTGATTAATTACTTTGCCCTCTTACAAAAGTATTTTTCACAAATGTGAATTATGACCTAATAAGTAATAATTGCTGCCTACTATTGAATATTTGGATATTGTGGAAGTGGTATTATACATACAATATTTAACATTTCTGAGAGTGCTAAAGCCATTCTCTCTAGTGATGATAAAAGATTATTATTTTTATAAGAGCAATATTATAACATCAAATTGTTTTAAAGATAGTATTGTCCTAACAATATGCATATAACTTATTCATAAATGAAGTCTGAAATAGCGAGTGTGTTCTCTCTCTCAAAAAAAGACACACCAAACCGCCTGGCCAGTGTGGCTCAATGGTTGAGTATTGACCCAAGAACAAGGAAATCACAGTTTGATTCCCAGTCAAGGCATAAGCCAGGGTGGCGGGATTGATGGGGTTGTGGGGAGGACAGGAGGCAGCCGATCGATAATTCTCGTTACTGATGTTTCTATCTTTCTCTCCCTCTCCCTTCCTCTCTATGAAATCAATAAAAAATACCCCAAAACATTAACAAACAAACAAACAAAACAACCCAGTCTAAATGCCTTAAAAACTATTTGGAATGTTAACTTTAAAATATTCTAGAGCCAAGATAAAGCCAGTGAGCTAAGATTTTTTTTTTTTTGCTTCAATTGTATTATTTAGAACTAGCTTCAAAGAAGAGTTTTAATAAATGCTCAGGGTGTCTAATAGGCTCTTTTAGCTCATGTAGTTCAAAGTAGTAGGCTGACAGTGGCATATACCATTCCCAGCTGTACTTATTCTAACATATTTTGCCTATCTCCTTCATAATTTCAGCTTAATACCAGTTTGTATGCATAAGTAATTCACTCTAAGATCTTTAACATTTTTTGGAAAAAATAATTGCTTAGAATCATCAGATCTCAGAGTTGAAAGGACACTTAGTCTGCTTAACACAAGCAAATTTGATTGGGATTGGTAACATGTACCTGGAACTCTTGAGTTAAAAGCTGACATCTGGATGGAAAATATAGATATGTGAAAAACAATTACAAGACTACATAATAAGTGTTACCACAAGGATCTGTACAATATACTCTGGGGACAGAGGGAGAAGAAACCACCTTTGCTTGTCTGGGGACGAGTTGAGGTTGGAATTGATATTGACTTTGGCCTTGAAAATAAAAAGATTTTGCATGCCAACCTGGTATGACAGGGCATTTATATCCCAGCCTCTACAAACATTTATTAAATACCCACTATGTGAGGACAATATGTTAGATGCTAAGAATACTAAGGTGAAAAAAAAACCATGTATTTGCCTTGTTGGAGCTTTCAGTCAATGGGCTGATAAGGCAAATGCTGGGTGGTGGGAAGTCATGAATCAGCTGTGGTCAGGAACCAGTGGATAGTTTGGTACGACGATAATGTGGATTTTGGGGCTTTGACAATTGGCAAGCAAGTGAAGAGGAAGCAGGGAAGATAGACTGGGGATAGAATGTGGATGGACGATATTCTGCTCAATTGAGATGAATGTGTTTTAAAAAATAGAATGAGTTTTTTAATTTTATTTTGTGCCTTTTGGGAAGAAACATTCAGTGGCAAAATGTGGAGTGGAATGTGGATGGGGAGAATACATGTGGGGTGGTCACCTAAGAGGCTAATGTCTATTCAAATGGGAGAAGTGGAATGCCTAAACAAAAGTAATGACTGTTGGGGAACATACATGAGTATCTTGACATTATTTCTGTCATTCTGTAGATGTGGAAATGAAGCCCTCTAGGAGTTAAATGACAAGATGACCTGGCTATTTGATAGAGAAAATAGCTAAAGGTCTAAATTTCCAGCTGAACATTCTTTTTATGGTAACATCCCACTTGTCCATCCCATTGAACTGTAAAAAAATCACCTATCAGGAATTATCTCACAAAAAAATAAAGCAAAAATGAAAACACTGAACTTTATCAAATCATAATTTTCTTTCTAAGTATGGAAAATATATCAATTTATAGTAAATTAAAATATATTAGAGGCTCTTTAAATTAACTGTTATTTATTCATTCATTTAATAAATATTTGTTGAATGGACCACTATCAGTTGTTACCAATTGGTATCAATAAAGTAAAATATTAATGACAATATTTACACAGGAATTCCATGTAAGAGGAAGCAAAAAAGTGATCATTTTGGGAGGAGGGCAATGGAGATTGTCTAACTATTTGGGAAGCTCAAAGTTAAACTGGTGAGTAATGAATACAAACTGGAATGAAGGTCATGTGCCATATGTAAATGGCGATCATTCCTCCCTCAGTGTTCTTTCTTTATCACTACAATTTTCCTCTGGCCCAATATGTGTCTGCCACAGTTACTATCATTAATATGTATCATTGCTACCTGAATGCCCCTCTGCTCTTAAAATTCTAACCCAGAGGAAGGTAGCAGACTCAGTTATCCTGGCTGCAAAAGGTATAGGGAGAATAGCTGTAAGCTGTGAAGACATTAAGAGACTTGATACCCATGGGTAATATCACATAAGGGATAGATTCAGGAATTTATATCAAATATAAATATTGCAGATTTACCCTGCCTCTTCCATACCACTTTTCTTTCAATATTGGAGATGAAAAGTAGCTTTGATATTAAATTATTTAAAAATCAATAAGATTCTGTCATTTAATTGAACCATGGTATGATAACTCACAACTTCATTAAAGATTTACAAAAGTAATAAAGAGATACTCATGTTTGTTTTGTGATCCAGCTCTAGGTAAACCATAATATTCTATAATATTATTTTAGTAATTTGTTTGAATGGACAATAATCCCAATAAAAATCTCCCTAAAGCTATAGTTGTGCACCCTAACATTTTTGAAGTTAAAGATTCACTTAATCCCTTTAACATGTCATTATTAAGTATATAATACAATAAATCTAATAATTAAATTCTAGTAAAATGATTTATTTCTTAATCATTTTTAGCATAATACTACTAAATATTCTATTAAGTTCAAATGCCTAATTAAATTGAACCCAAGCTTATTTTAATTTTTTCACATTCATTATCTTATTTAAATTATGAGCAGGTAATGATAGTTATTTTTATAAACACACTTTCTCCAACCATATAAAATAAACTCCACATTCATCACATGGGAAAATGTCATGAAAACTTTTACTGCTATGGTTAAATGTTCATTCTATATCAAAATGGCCCGCATCTCTGATCATCATGGACAAAAGCAAGGCCAGAGAAGGAAGTTGGTAAGTTAGGGGTAGCTTCAAATCACAGACAATAGGAAGAACACTGTTGCTTATTTTTAATGTTTCACAAAGGTGGTGGGAGGTGGATGGGTGATACTATCACCCTGGCAGCATTTGGAAATATGTAAAGGAATTTTATTTTGGTTGTCACAATGATTGGTTGTGAGGAAATACTATGTATATCTAGCAAGAAGAGTGAGGTATATTAAATATCCTGCCATGTAAAGTATTGTTCTGCACAAAAATGTATCATTCAAAATTCTAATAGTGACCCATGGAGAAATGCTGAGCTACTTAGAGAGGAAACAGAAGATGTGATATAGAATTCAGGTCTTCTCTCTCCCTAGTAGATAGTCTTTTTCACTATCCTCAGGCAATACACAGAAGGTATTAACCAAAAGAATAATAAAGTATGGTTAAGCATTTATTAAAAAAGTAAATGAGGAGGAGAAAGTAATAAACTGAGAGCCAAACAGTGGAAAGTTGATGACGGGTTCCTAAGAGAAATGGACTATAAGCGTGAGAGCAGAGAAGGGAAACTGGTTGCCTTAGTAAATACCCATCTCCACTCCCTGCTGTGTTCTTCC
>NW_005371389.1:229551-237493 GCF_000412655.1 Myotis brandtii | reverse complement strand
TTCAGGTTTGGTTCTCCTGAGGCCCATCTGTTGATAAGGATTTGCATGCAAATGATTTATTAAAGAAATATTCTCAGGGATAACAGGTAAGTGAGTGAAGGAAGTAGAACAGGAATAGGGAAGAAATCATAGAAGGGGCAATATAGGCACAGTCTCAAGCTCAGGCTGATCCTGCAGGAATACGCTGGCCTCCACTGTGCTTCAGAGTTTGTTCCAACATGAAACAGAGGAGCTGGGCTTTTGTTTGCCTATATTAGTCAGTCATAGGTTAAGACTACCCTGGGGTGACCAAAAAACCAAGGCACTGCCAATTCTCTGGTCTTTTGGGAAAAGAAGCTTTAAAAGCTTGAAGATAACCATCCAAAGAAATACAGGTGCAGATTTTGGAAAAGTCAAACCCCCCAGAAGCCAGGGGACAGGCATACAGAAATCTTAATGGATTTGGGAAACCTTGGTGGACTTGAAAGGACCAACTGCTAACTTTCACAAAATTACATTGCAAGAAAGAAAGTGGAGGCTATTATCTGATTAATTAATTTTAAAATACCTGTAATTGTACTGCAGCTACAGTTAAAAAAGAAAAAAAAATATATTTTCTAATATAAACAGAACATATTCAGAATTACTACATTATTAAAGATGCTATTTGTTCAATTCTTAGTGAACTCCTTAATTTTACATTTTTATATGACAAAATAGTTTTCCAAAGAGGATATTTAACTGCATGTGCAGATGGGTTCTAAATAGTAACCACAGGACTCTCAGGCAAGGGATCTTTTAAATTTTGAGTTTCTCTCAGTTAGACATATTAATCTATTTGAATTTCCCAAACCAGTGATATTGGGAGTGTAGTTGAATTGAGTGTAGTTTTTAATGATATTTCTCCTCTTATATCTGGCTTTAGAAATCTCCTAAGACTGATTTTGTAGTGGAACACTTGCTAGAGGGAAAAAGGAGGCTGTGATTGTCAAACCTCACCATTATCCATTGGTACCCCCTTGTATTTCTCTTAGTTGAAGCTTTGTGGCATTTCTGTGTATATTAATTATTTGTTTTTAATTGGAAGTGTTATTGATTGTAAATATTTTTGACAGAAACTACCTTTTATCTTAAAGTTCAAATGTACCTAGAGGCTACTAAGAGATGTCTGTGTTCAATGAAAACATTAAAGTAATAGTGTAAGTGGTTGAAATGTGTCCCATTTGGTACAAATTAGTTTCCCTCAAGGTACAACTCAGTAAAAAAGCTGAACATAGTTGGAAATTGATGAACTATTCAACAGTTTCAAATTCAACAAATATGTATTGAGCATTCATTATGTGTGATATACAGTGATAGCTCTAGTAGGGGATAACAAATTAAAATAACGAATTTCTGCCAGTTGGGAGTTCATAATATAGTGGGGAGATACACACACACACACACACACACACACACACACACACACACACACTTTCATTCAAATAAGATAATGACCATTCCTAAGTCAAAGACATGAACAAATGACTGAGGGAACACAAGAGCAGGGGAAATAAATTTTTTCTAGGGTTGGTGGTAAAGGAAGGTAAGGCAAGTGGGCATTGAGGAAGAATGAATTAAAGCTGAACCTTGAAGAAAAGGTCACTGGGGGAGAGGAAGGACACTAAAGATAGAGTACAAAAATGGAATCTGCAGGGTAAGAGAAAGAATCAGTGAGTGGGCAACTCTGGTTGAAATAATTACAAGCAGGGTTTAGGAATATGACTCTAGTTGTACAGTATAGTTTGAATTGAATAGTGATCAGAGTTTGGGAATTATAGTTAGGAAAACCATTTTAGTGTTTATTAAGTTGACATTTTGGATCTAGAGTCAATAGGGATCAATATAGATGCAATTCAAGAATGAACGAATGAGTTTAAAATAACTCATGTTTCATAACTGAAAAATCTAGAGGATGGTGGTTTCACTAGATGAGATTGGAAATATAGATGAGGAGCAGATTTATGAAAGAGAAATGATGAGTTGTATTTGGGATCTATTGAACTTGATGTATTAATGGGATATGCAAATACAGATTTCCAACAATCTCTGACAAACATATGTTTAGATCTGAAAAGGGAGATCAATGATAGCTGTGGCATTGATAGAATAACACAGGCAAAATGCCAAGATTAAAGATAATGAATTTGGAGGCATCCAAATTGTGTTTAAGTCATTTGGGCCGATGAGATGGCAAAAGGATAATGCACACAATTAAAAGGAAAAGGGATCCAGAACCAAATATTGAGAAGAGTTTACATTTAAAATTTGGGCAGACAAAGAGAATTATACACAGAGGTGTTTAGAAAAGTATTAGGAAATTGTAAAAGTGTGTAGTCCCAGAAACAGTAAAATGGGACATGGTTTTCAAGAAGTTGGTGACTACATTGGTCATAGGAAATTATTAATAGATATTAAATTAGGGATTGAAAAAGGCCATTTGATTTTCTGATGATTTTGATTAGTGCTAAAAGAACAATTTCAGTGAAATGGTCGATCATAACCTGTAAATTCATTCATTCATCCATCATTCCATCCATCCATCCATCCATCCATCCATCCATCCATCCATCGACCAATATTTGGTGTTTACACCTAGGCCTGGCATTGGATTAAAGTGAGATTGGAGGTAGATAAACTGGCAGAGATAACAAAAAAACTTCTCTCACCCAAGAAGAAGGAAAGGGAACCCAGGAAATTGGCATGGAAGCACTTTTGAGGGAGTTTCTCATAAGCAGGTTAAAAAGCATACTGAGATTTCAGCAGTGTAGACTGGAGGAAAGGGAGGAAAAGCAGACTAGGCAAGACAGAGCCTGGGGAAATTAGGTGTGGCTAAGAGGAAATTGATTGTTGAGAGACAGGGTAATCTGTTAAATAGAAACATAGGCAACAGTAAGTTGGGAAACCAGGGGAAGAGTTCATAAGAAGAGGCAAATATGAGGGTCTCCGTCAAGAGGACTATGAATCAGGGCAGTGTCATTCCAGAGGGATCCTAGAGTACTTTTCTGGTTTTCCATTGCTCTGTAACAAAATACTCCAAATTTAGTGGCTTAAAACAATAATTATTTTATTTCAAAATTTTGAGGATCAGAAATTTGGTGAGGGTCAGCTCATTGATTCTTCTATTCTATGAGGTGTCAAATGATATCAGTTGGCTGTATTCAGCTAGTGGATGGGCTGATTTGGAGGGTCCAAGACAGCTTCATGCTATAATGTATAATGCTTTCATAAGGATGGCTGAAAGACTGAACTCATGAGGGACTGTCAAGCAGAGCACTAACACATGGCTTTTCCAGGGTATTCACTTTCATAAATGGCAGTTTAGGGCTCCCAGAGAGAGTTTGGGTTTCTTAGAAACCCAAAAGAAGCTAAAGGCTAGTTAGTATTAATGACCTAAGCTTGGAAGTCACAAAATTTTACATTTGTTGTACTATAGTCATCAGTCAAGTCACTAAGACCAGCCAGGTTTCAAGGAGAGGAGAATTAAAAGCTGCCTCTTTATGGAAGAAATGTAAGAGAATTTTGTCTCCTCTAGTCCATCACAGCTGCTGCGAACAATTTCCTCCTCCTATCATCCTATCATAGTCCTCTCAGGTATTAAGAAATCAATCTCTTGTAGGAGGAGAAGGGTCAGTGACTCTAGCTGTGAAGGGTAGAAGAAGAAAGGACCTTATACAAGCCAGAAGAGAAGGAGGAGTTGCAGGTTCTGAAAGGAAAAAGATACTGCTTGGCAGGATACAGTTGATGCTAAAGATTTCAAGGCTCATGCTGAGCATTTATTCCTCTACATTTTCTAAGTCCAAACTTTGTATCAAGTGAAAACATCAGAAAACAACTTACTCCAGGTATCTTAGTTTTGCTCCCTGTAAAAATGAACTCTGCTATAATGTTGTGCCCTTGGCAACAGGTGAAGGATGATTTAAGAAAAGACATAAATTTATAAAGGGCTTATCTTCTCTTTTGTGAAACAGTGTCTGAAGATACTGTGGGTCAAGTTTTCTTTATTAATTTGAAAATTGGCTATGAAAGCTGTTATGTTACAAGGAAAGAATAGACTAAGGCCTTGCAATTCAAATTGTGGGTTACAGTCTAGCAGCATCAGATTTTCAGGCCCCACCTCAGATATAGAATCAATCAGATTTTGCACTTTAACAACATTCTCTGAGATTTTCTGTGCAAATGAATGTTGAGAAACTCATGTCTAAGAGATATTGGATTATTCACATCATCACAGTAGATTCAAGGTATATTCCTCTGACTTTATTTGCCTTATAGCACCTCAAATATTTTTGTATTAAATAGTATCATTTATTGTATTAATTAATCCCACTTTGGCAAAGACATCAATGATGCATACTACTAAAAAGAAAGGTTTGATAATTGGTCTTATTGATAAATAATTATGTTTTCTAGCGATACTATTTTCCAAGTCATGTTGAAAAGAGTAAGTCTCTGGGTATTATATAGAAAATAGTTGCATGGTCACTCCTTTTTGGAAATACTAATCATTGTTTTGCTATACTAGTTAAAAAGCTATCTTTACACTAAGGAGTTTCAAAGAAAGCCTAGAATTTTCAGCATGGCTTAGCCTTTTCTGGCTGCTATAAGGCAATACCATAGACTGGTTGGCTTATAAATAACAGAAATTGATTTCTCAGTCATAGAGGCTGTAAGTCCAAGGTCACGGTGGCCACAGATTCAGTGTCTGGTGAGGGTCTGCTTCCTGGTTCATAGATGGCCATTTTATTGCTGTGCCCTCACATGGCGGAAGCATAAGGGACCTTTTTGGAGTCTCATTTATAAGGGCAATAATCCCATTCTTGAGGGTTCTATCCCTATGACCTATTCACCTCCTAGGGACCTCATCTCCCAATACCATTACATTGGAGATTAGGATTTCATATATGAATCATAAGGGGACACGAGCCCTCAACATAAAATATTGCTAAATTATTTGAAAACTGAGCACATTTTTTAAACAAAGGACATATCAGGATATTCTCCATGGAATATATCTTTTAAAAATGCTTCCCTACATTAAGAAAGTGACACAACCATTGTATTTGCATTGTTTTCTGGATATCAGACAATTCATAGCTTGGTCTGGAGACTAATTCCTACACTTTTTTTAGCCAGGAGTTTGCCATATAGACTTATTCTCTCTTACTTTTTATTTCTTATTATCATCACGGGTTATATTTGGGTTCTCTATACCTGTTTTAATTGTGAAGACCTCAAATCTATTGTAAAGTTTTGGAAGTCACACATCATAACTAGATGCAATATAATAATAACAACCACAACAATAGAAATAGCTAACATTTCTGAGTACTTACTGTATACCAGACTCTGTGCTAAGCTCTTTATGTGGATGATTGACTCCACATAACAACCTTGTGTGGTATGTACACGTATCCCCATTTTTCAGATTGGCAAATTGAGGATGCATAAAGTTAGGTGACCTTTTCAAGTGTAGAGTGCTAGTAAGTAAAGAGACTCACATATCATTCTCACATATTGACCTTCCTCCTCATCCAGATTAAGAGTTGAATGCAGGCTGACTGGCCCAGTCCCACACTTAGCACTCTTTATACAGTATCACTAAAGAAAGATTCTAGGGCAGGATTATTTTTTTTTTACCTTTGAAGTTCTGTGCTTTCAAGTTTAGATTACAACACTTGGTGGGTATATACATTTAACAAATTTTAAAGCAATCACTTTTAAGGCCTTTGAATAACACTTGTTCTCGATTTACAAACTAATGTAACAATTTAAGTTTTTCACATAGTATTCGTAAATTCAATAAGTGGCTCTTTTCTTTGTAGGAAGTGTATTTCAATCATTTGAAAAAACTTCTGAAGTGATTTTAAGAAGCTGAAGAAAAATTACATAAAATAGAGTTACACCATAAAAGCCATTCTTAATACAAAAGCCCATTTGTTCTCCATCACTGAAAAACTGAAAAATACACAAAGGTGAGGAGAATCTGAAGTGATTTCTACACCCTTCTTTTGCCATAGTTACCTTAAGAAATCTGGTGAACCCTGTGTTCCCCTTCTTAAAATACTCCTTTAAAATATGTAACATGAAGTACATAAAGTTACAAAGAAAACCAATTGTATAGAAATACAATTAGCAAAATATTAAATAAATTTGTGGTACACCAATAGATATGATTCTTTTCTAATGTATGAATTAACAAGCAGGTTTAATGACCATAGTCATTTTCAAATAGTGATGAGTGTAAGCAATACATGGAGACATTTGCAACAGGTTCTATGTGATATGAAAATAGGATTATAAATTGTGGCAAAATCTCAAGTACTGCTAATGATGTTTAATTGCCTAAGATCATAAAGAAAGAAAATGATAAGAAATGTAGGTAATACAGAAAATAAATATGTACCTTTTTTCTATTCAAGTTCATGGACCCCCTGATTCACAAACCTCCTTACCTTGGCCCTGTGGACCTCAGGTTGAGATCCTCTCAGAATTTAGTGCTAGGATGAAGTTCCTTTCCTTTTATTCAATAACAGCTATATAACTCACTATTATTTCATTTCTCTCTCTACTTTCCAGAAGCCTAAGGATAAATGTTTGCTAATTTGTAGTAGCTATTCTTAGCTTATACAGTTTTATTATGTTTGCATCTTTCTTCTTAGCCTTCTTTAGACTCTAGACACAGAATAGGAGAATGTGAGTGCTGAGACTGTTGTTAGAGAATAACCAGTTTAACCCACTTCGTTTTCATATAAGAAATGAATGCTCAGATTATGCTATGTGGAATAAGCCAGTTGGAGAGGTAAATATCACATGATCTCACTCATATGTGGGATATAATGATCAACATAATTTGGTGAACAAGAACAGATCCAGAGACAAATAGTAGGGGAGTTGGGGTTAGAGAGCAACCAAAAGACTTGTATGCATGCATATTAGCATAACCAATGGACACAGGCACTGGGGCGGTGGGGGTTTGCCTGGGGGGGGAAGGGCTGGGGGGGGGCGGTCAATTTGAGGAAAAGAAGACATATGTAAAACTTTAGACAATAAAAAAAAGAAATGAATGCTCAGCCAGGTGCCTTGATGTGTTCAAGGTTACACAATCAGTGGAAGAGCTGAGCCTAGAATAGAGTTTCTCAAAATGTAATCCACTTTATTCCTGCATCAGAATCAACTGGCAGTATGTATTTTTTAAAACAGGCTCATCCAGGTGGTTCTGATATATACTAAAGTCTGAGAAACAGAGGACTGAGTCAAGAATGCCTAGTTTTAGTTCTTTCCCGCTAAAGCATACTGCCTGCGAAATATATAAATGAGAAGGTAGGAGAATGAATCAAAATCACAGACAGGCTAGTAGCCAGTGATCTCAAGAGCCCACATTTAGGGATCAGATTTTACTGGTAAAAGGAGAAGGGGTACTCATTTCCATGAAATTAGAAGGAAGCAGGAAATATTACATAATGGAATGTCCTGTGTCCTGAGAAGCCAGAGAGCAGGGTTATATGACCACTTCAAAAATTATACAGGACTCAAAAAGGAAATTAAAACAATGAGAGGCTGGATGAGGTCAAGACGGATAACTGACAAGTATGATGAACAGTTGAAGGAGAGAGGGAGATTTGACTGATGGTGATGCCATAGCTACTACTAAGTTAAGAGTTTAAAAGGAATGGGCTGAAGCACTGGAATCTCCCCATTGTCTCTCTTGCATTCCTTCATTTCTTCTCACAACAACCAGAGATTTTTTTAAATTTCTTTATTGATTAAGTTATTACATATATGTCCTTATCCCCACATTACCCCCACCCACTCATGCCCTCACCCCCCCTGTTGTCTGTGTCAATTGGTTAGGCCTATATGCTTGCATGTAAGTCCTTTGGTTGATCTCTCCCCCTTACCCCCACCCTCCCCTATCTTCCCT
>NW_005371389.1:210912-228950 GCF_000412655.1 Myotis brandtii | reverse complement strand
CCATTTTTTTATTGGGTTGTTTATCTTCCTTTTGTTAAGTTGTATGAGTTCCCTGTAAATGTTGGAGATTAAACCCTTATCAGAGATATCATTGGCAAATATGTTCTCCCATGCAGTGGGCTTTCTTGTGTTGTTGATGGTTTCCTTTGCTGTGCAAAAGCTTTTTATTTTGATGTCGTCCCATTTGATTGTTTTCTTTATAAAAGGCCAATTAGACCATATCTCTTCCTCTATGTAAAACCCATCAAAGCCTTTCCATTGCATTTAGAAAACTTCTATACCATGACAACTCTTATTCTTCTTTGGTTACTAACTTCCTTTCAAACCACTCTCTCTGTTTCCCCTTGTGTGTGCTAGTCTCTCTATCTTATTTCTGTTCCCATCTCCCTTCTTTAAGAGTCTGGCTCTATGTCATCTTTCATTAATTTTTTTTCAATTATAGTTTACACTCATTATTATTTTTCCCCTTTTTATTTTTTTATTTTTTCCCTTTATTGAATAAGATATTACAAATGTGTCCTTATCCCCCCAATGTCCCCTCATCCCCCCAATCCTGCCCTCACCCTCACCCCCTGTTGTCCACATCCATCACTTATGCTTATATGCATGCATACAAGTCCTTTGGTTGATCTTTCCCCCTCACCCCCACCCTCCCCTGCCTTCCCTCTGAGTTTTGAGCATCTGATCAATGTTTCTCTGTCTCTACATCTGTTTTTGTTCATCGGTTTATGTTGTTCATTATAATCCACAAATGAGTGAGAGCATGTGATATTTATCTTTCTCTGACTGACTTATTTCACTTAGCATAATGCTCTCCAGCTCCATCCATGCTGTTGCAAATAGAATATTATTTTATATTAGTTTCACGTGTGCAGGATAGTGGTTAGAGTTAGACAATCACATCCTTTACAAAGTGTTCCCTCTGATATTTCTAGTACCCACCTGGCCCCATACTTAGTTATAGCAATTTTATTGACTATATTTCCTATGCTGTACTTTACATCCCCATGACTATTTTCTAACTACAAATCTGTACTTCTCAATCCCTTCACCTTTTACACCCAGTTCCCCAACCCCCTTCTCTTCTTGAAACCACCAGTCTATTCTCTGTATCTATGAATCTGTTTCTATGTCATCTTTCAGATCTTACATTGAATGTCATTTCCTCAGAAAGACTTCTTATCTATGTAGCATGGCCTTGTAATTGTCTTTCAGATAACTCTATTTTTGTCTTAGAATTTGAAATCTTAAAATCTCTATTTTTATATTTATTTATTTACTTTTTTGTTGTTCATCTTCCTGGGGAGATAGTAAGCTCTGGGAATGTAGAAACTAAATCATTATCCACCTAAACCTCATGTGATGTCATATTGTAGATACTCAATCAATATTTGTTGAATTTAAAGATGGAGAGACAGTGTTCAAGAATAGTAGACTGTGGTGACAGGGAGTAATTTACTGTTTGTGATCCATGAGATAGAATAATTCAAGGTGGATGAGAAGTCATGAACTGGCCACATGTATGGATATAAAGTGATGATCAAACCCACTGGAACTTAGCAGGTCAAACAGCTGGGAAGTAAAGGCATTAATTATGATAATGGTCAACAGCATGTTGGTCATGATGGCATGTCAATCTCTAAGTTTCAAGGACAAAAGCCATCCTCACTTGGAGTCCTCTGCTGATACAATTAATTCATGCTGTCTATTCTTGCTTTTTGGCCCTTATGCCCAAATTCCCACCAGAGATAATTGGGGTCCTGTCAAGCCCTCAACTATCATGTCCTTTTCAGTGTTTTTTTTAAACTATATTTTTATTGATTTGAGAGAGAAAGAGAGAGAGAGAGAGAGAGAGAGAGAGAATCATTGATCAGCTGCCTCCTGCATACCCCACACTGGGGATTGAGCCCACAACCCATGTCCCCTGACCAGGAATCAAACCGTGACCTCCGGGTTCATAGGTCAACACTCAACCACTGAGCCACACCAGTTAAGTTTCCATGTTATTTTCATACCAATCTAGGAATGCCTCAAGTGCCCAGGAGCATCCCTTTAGTCTCACCTACATTGAAATTGACTGACTCTTCCATTGCCTATTCTACAGCAGTGGTGCTATAGAGATAGGAGAGGAGTGGGATCTCTTATTGGCTTCAAACTCCTGGGCCATCTCCCTAACAAGCCAGGCAGGTGTCTTCTCAGCTCTACGATTCTCCCCAACATACCTAGGGATTGATCTGAGAGTGGTAGTAGGATGATAGAGTCCCTTCTCAGAAACTAACAGTAATGGCTATTTTACCACAATCCATGTCCATCCTCTCCTTTTCCCAGCTGCTAAACTTTATCTCCTTTTGGATGAGACAGCCTGCTTCTGTATCATTATGCAGTTTTCCCAACTCTTTTTTATGGGATAGATAACTGTCATTGGTACTCAATATACTGAGGATTTTGCAATGCACTGCTCTGATGTTTGCCAAAGATTTCACAGGTTACTTAGAAACATCTAAGTTTAGTATCTTATGTTATGTTACTTTAGTATCTTATGTTATTCTTTGCATTTTCATGGTAACAAACATATATTTAGGGAAGTACACATACACAGATTCCAAGAATAAGGGGAAAGACCCTTAATGTTGAGGCTGCTATCTACACTAAGAAAAGAGAAACATGCAAAATGACCATCCTTCCGCTATGCCCACCAGCCAATCAGAGTGATATGCAAATTAAGCCAACAAAGATGGCAGTTAACTTGCATACACAGGCCCAGAGCAAAGACTGAAGACAGCGTAGAAGGAAGCCAACTGCTGCAGAAGGGAGCGAAGCAGAAGAGAAGGGAATGGAGCCGAGGTAGCAGAGACAGGAGCAGAGATGAGGCAGCAGAGATGGGAGTAGGCGAAGTGGCGGAGAAGGGAGGGAGCCGAGGCAGTGAAGAAGGGAGGGAGCGAGGTGGCAGAGAAGGGAGGGAACCGAGGAAGCCCTATTCTTGCAGGAATCTTCCTGCAACGGGCCTCTAGTAACAAAATATTAGATAATGGGTGGCTTAGAAACATCAGAAATTTATGTCTCATAGTTCGGGAGGTTGGAAGTCCAAGATCAGGTGCCAGCATGGTAAGGTTCTGATTAAGGTCTTCTTCCAGGTTGCAGACTGTCAACTTCTTGATATGTCCTCACATGGCAAAAGGGCCTAGGGAGTTCTGTGGGTCCTCTTTTATAAGGATGCTAATCCCATTCATGAGTGCTCCACCTTCAGGACTTAAACTCCTCCCAAAGGTCCCACCTCCTAATACCGTCAACTTGGGGAGTAGGATTTCAGCATATGAAATATGGTGAACAAAAACATTCAAACCATAGCAAGGGGAGGGGGCAGAGGAGGCAAGTCTTTAACCTGTTATGTTTGTAGGTAAATGAAAATGAAAATGAATTTCCAAGTCAGAAAAGCTTGTGATGGAGTAGTCAAAATTGAGGAAATAAAGGCAACTGTTCAAAATACTTTAGGGTTTCAAGACACTGAGGAAAGAGTTAGGAGGTGAACTGATGGTGAGGGCAGAAGGAAAAATGGACCAAAATAGAAAGGAATAAAAATGTGGAAAAATATTGCAGATTTAGGTAGGTGGTTCTATCGAGGGCTGGGATTGAAGCTTCTTCAGACAAGGAAGCAAGGCCAAGGACATTTTAATAATCATAGAGTATGGTATGAAGAATCTTCAAAACATCGAACAACTAAGCAAGCAAGCAACCAACCAAACAATAAAACACCAAATAAACAACAACACTGGGGCTGGAATTCATTATTGATTAGATTCTGGTTCCAACTGGCAATTTTGTTTAATATGGTGCAGTGAACTGTTATGACAGTTTCATCCCAGATGCCCATGTTAGCTGTTGACAAGGAGTGCCATTTATTACTACCACTAGGTTTTATATAAATGTGGATGTTTTATTTTTGTGTCACTTTTTCCCCCATTCAGATTATTATTGACATATGTTGCCTGCTACTAGTATATACCAGTTGAACAAGTGTTTATCCTTGAAACTTCAAAATTGTTTTTCTTCTTCTTCAACCAATTCATGATGGATCATGCATAAAAATATAAGAAGTCTGTAGCACTTTACCATGGCCATTTTCTCCATATTAATTTCAGTTGGTTTTTAAAGATTAATTTGTGGTCAGATTGGTTTTAGTCACTAAAGAATACCTTCAGGAAAGTGAAGTCCATTTTAATGATTATGTATATTTTTAACTGCCTCTAAGGAATTGTTAAGATTGGGTTATAAGAAGGTTATTGGTAATAACTGATATGTTATTATACAGGATGATGCTTGTTTTGTGAATTAAAGTAGATAACAATATTTAGTAGTTTGTATTATGTTTTCCATACAGGCATTAATTAATTCATTCCTATTGATCTTTTCCCTCATGGATTGTACACAGACTTTATTAAGGATAAAAATGGAAATGGGCAGAAGTACCAAAGGCTGAGGAATAAAATTATCAAAGAATATGCTTTTGATCAATTAGCTTCTAAATCCTTGTTCTCAAAATAACCATACCACGCTGGGTATTTTCCATAAAATGAGGAAGTCAGAATAATTCCCAGTACTACACAATGATAAATATTCAGAGGGTTGACTATGATTTGCAAATTCCCAAAGTGGCTACATTTGAAGGCCATCTTTTCTACCCTCTTTGATTTAGACACAAATACATTTTAGCTTTTAGCCATGATAGTACAGTCTAAGATAAACATGACTGTGAGCCCTTAATAGGGCCATAGTTAGGGAGATGCCAATACAAAATAGTCTATTTTCAATAGAATAAACAAGCAGGTTTCACCATGCCTTTTTTTTCCAAAATAAAATGTTAAGGATTTTGTTTAATTACGCGGGGAAATGTTTATCATAAGAGGTTCAATAAAATTAACAAACAAAAAATGAGAGAGTGGGATAGGGTTGAAGCTATAGCCTACAGAGTCAGAGGATGGATTTGAATCTGAGTTTAATTTGAACCTTAGAGAATTTACTTAAGACTCTGAGTCTTAATATCCTCATCTTTAAAAATGTGGAAGCAATGTCTTCCTCACTAATTCGTTCTACTGTCAAACAGAATAAGTTTGACACTGTTCATAAAATTCTTAGAACATCTCAGTTTAATAAAGAAACACTTAAAATGGTACTTAGGTTGAAGAAGGTGAATAGGCTGTCAGGAGGAGAATGAAAAGAGGAAGAGGAAGAGGAAGAGAAAAACTAGAAATGTGATAGTTCAAGCTTGAAAAACGTGTGGTTATATATGAATAGAAAAGAGTATGCTTACATATGAATATAAAAAGTCTGAAAAAAACATGAGGACATTTGATCAGTGTATTATTTTTCTGTATATCAGTTTTTCCACAAAGCATATTTACTGGTTTTAAAATCAGAAGAAAACTTTTTAAAACCAAGGAATTAAAATGAATAATTTTTCCATTTTAAATTTCATTTTAACTATGTTCAAATCTCTAACTCATATCTTACTATCTAAATTCAATAAAAGATTGCCAGTGCATCCCCAGTAATATTTAAATTTAAGAGGCCAAAATACAGTTATCCAACCAGGTGAGTAATAACCAACCTTTTAAAAGTTGATAAGTATTCAGCATTAAAAAATCTCATAATTATTATATTTTTAAACCAAGATAAATTTAATTTCTTTTTTATAGTATTTTGGGGAAGTTGCTATTTCATCAAATAAAGCATTTTGCACAGCAACGATTAGCAAATGTTTGGTGTTGATAGAGATTAATTATTGAATTAAGCACATTTTGCAGTTAAGTTATATAATAATAGATAAGTCCTGGTAAAAACTTGTATTTAAAGAGTTATTAAAGTAATTTTTCTTATTTTTGGAATAAACAGGTGTCTATTACAATTTTCTAATTAATACACAAGGCAATTTATAATATTTCTTTTGAGCTTTGTAAAGAAATAATGTCAATCCTAACTCCTTCCCTTTGCTTGTTATCCAGTTTAATTTATTTAAAAATGTAGTATGCTAGAAACACTAACTGAACGTGACAGTTTAATTCACAGAGAATTCCTTTTAATTCACTATTTTTGTTTTGAAAATGTCTGAATGATAAATCACTGGAAATTAGAGCTTATTATGACAATTAGATAAACAGGAATTTTTATCTAGAGTGACAACAGAGTAAAAAAATCTAGCAAATAGGAGGACAAAAATTCACCTTTTCTTTTATTAACTTCTCATAAGATCCAAGTGAACCATCAAATGAACTTGCTGAATAAGAAATATAACTTTTGTTGTATTTGCAATATATAACTACAGAAGAGTTAAGAAATTACATTTTATTAAAGCAAACTTTAGAAGTCTCTTATGGTTGACACTAGTGTGTTTTTTATTGTTCCATGAAGCTGAGAATTAACAATAATAGGAATTTGTTAATTTTGTTTTTTTTCAAGATGGAATTGGAGGAGTTATGTGGAGTATATTGCAGATAATTCATTGAGTCAAATATCTAGCAACAGTGACTTTTTGCCCATATTCAATTTCAGCAGTTAAAATAATATTTCCTATCTTAAAGTTCTTTTTCACCAAAATTCCAAGGGCTCTTTTAAAATATTTCATAAGTAATTTATCCATTGTTATAATGCAGTTTATTTTTGAGACATCTTTCTTCTGTGTAGAAACAAACATTCATATATGGACATGTATCAGTTAGCTATTGCTGTGTAACAAGATAACTCCAAACTCATTAGGTTAAATCAACAACCATTTATTATTCTTTCAAATCTTCAGAAATTTCCAGGCAGTTCTTCAGCTCTTATCTGATCCTTAGCATCTGATCTTTACCTTCTGTTTCCATTATCTTCCTCTTTTCACATCTAGCTATTGATTTTCTATTCAACCTTATTATTCAATCTGGGATGACCTCATCTGGGACTACTGGGACAACTTGGTTTTGCTTCATGTCTCATCTTTCAGCTATCTGGTTCAGGCATGTTATTTTCACACAGGTGGAGACATAAATATGAGAGCAAAACTGTTCAAGCCCTTGTGAGGCCTACATTTGGAAGTGGAACACCATCATTTCCACTGCATTCTATTGGTCAAAGCAAGGCAGTGGTCAACCCAGATTCCAGAGGCAGGGGAATAGACACCACCTCTTCATGAGAGGAACAGCATAGTCCCATTGCAAAGGGCATGGCTTCAGGAAAGAATGAAATATTTGGCCCAGTTTTGTGGTTAACCTATCTTAGATAGTGACCTCTGCTTTCACAAAAACAGGTTCAGATGGAAAGGTTTATAACTTCCCATTGATTAGGATTTTAAGGAGCTCATATTTGCAATTTAGGGTAGGTGCTCCTTGCCAAGTAATATTTCCAGACAAGTATAGTTCTCTCAAATTCTTAAGACTTGAAAATTAGCCTCTAAACAATGCCAGTATTGCTCTTTTGTAAACAATATTAACTACCTTAAAACATTCATCTAAATATTAATATGAAACATATGGTAAATACTTCAAAATTAGATTCCATGTTCAAAAGAATAAAAACAAGACCATTTGACATTTTCCCACACCTTTGGGTGGCAAACCAAGTCCTTGCTGCTGTGGTCTCTCACACATCTCAAGTCTCATCATCTACCATTCCTCCATGTACCCTGTGCTCCAAGAACTTATTTATCACAGTTTCTTGACTAGTTCATGCAAGTTAATTTATCTGATCCTCAGCTTCTGAAGTGTCTCTCTACTTGGCATTCTCTTCCTCTTTCCACATCTAGCTATTGATTTCCTATTCAACCTTGTAAATTCAGTTCAAGGATTTCTGCTTCTGTTTGTCTCTCAAGTGAAAATGACATATCTCATTTGTGCTGGCAACATACTTACCCATCACTATTGACAGGATTATAACACCGTGGTATAATTATATTGGCTGAAATGCATAGCTCTTTTCTATTCTGTGACTAAAGCTGTGAAAACAATGGCAATATCTTTTTTTAAAAAATCTTTTATCTTCCCAATTATTCCCAGAGCCTGCCTGGCACAATATAAAGCATTGGAATAATATCTATGAAATTTAGTTGAATAATTTAATTAACCCCCTCTTTTGACTATGAGAGAAATAAGCAAATTACTAAATAATTTATCCAAGTTCACACAGTTGGGAAAAGTTACAACTGTGATTAAATACAGGCCTATTTGGCCCCAGATGCTATATTCTTTAATTTGAATCTCACTTAGAAGACTTTCCAATATGTAACTGGCATGTTTGAGTGGATCTCTGAAGAAATACTGCACTAAATGCATGAGTAAAACTTTTCCTTACATTTACTACTATCTCACTTAATCTTTCTCAGCTTCAAGGGTTATATTTTGATTTATAGCCTTCAAGGTTTTTTGTATGAGGGATTGGTTTTGTATTTTAATTTAGTTAACATTAAAAAGTCAGATTTTCCATATACCTTAGAGTGACTTCTGCATTTAAAAAATGTTTTTTTTGGTCTCTAGAGCAGTATTTACTAGATTTATTGAGGAATTCACTGCCTGGCATACTGGACTCCTGAAAGAGTTAATAGATTCTCCAAAAAGAGTGATATAACAATACAAATTTAGGACAAGGAAGAATTTTTCTAATGTACACATGTAGAATTATCACTGTGCTATTATCCTTTGATTACTAATTCAATTTAAAATTAGAAGCAATTTTGCCCTGGACAGTTTGCTCAATGGTTAGAACGTTGACCCTCAGACCAGATGGTCGCAGTTTCGATTTCCAGTCAAGGGCACATACCTGGGTTGCAGGTTTGATCCCTGGCCCTGGTGAGTAGGGGCTTGTGAGGGAGGCATGCAATTGGTGTGTGTCTCACATCAATGTGTTTTTTTTCTCTTTCTCCCTTTCTCCCCCCTTACACTCTGTCTAAAAATCAATAGAAAAAATATCCTCAGGTGAGGATTAACAAAAAATTTAGAAGCAATTTTGTTTGTAGGATATATATCTGTATCTGACTTTCAGAGACCTCAGGGGAAAGAAAAAGAATAAATTAGTTAAGTGATCCTTATTTTATTGAAAGAGATTTTGAAACTGCAGGAATAAAACTTATTTAACATTGACCCTGAATGACACTATGGCCAAAGAACCCCAGTTCAAACTGCAGTTACAAAGTATAGAATAACTAAGAAATCTGGAAATAGACTGCCTAAGTTTGGATTCATATCAACCACTTACTTGCTGCGTGAACTTAGTCAAGTAATTTATATTCTCTGTGCCTCAGTTTTATCACCAGTAAAATGGGAATGGTTTTAATTCATTGTGGTGAGGATTAATTAAAATAACCCATGTATAGCACACAGAATTTGAGGCTGATATAAACTAAACACTCAATTAGTCATGGCTTCTAAAATATATCAAGTTGAATAATATGAAATTACCAATATTCAACCATATTTGACTATAGAATTGAAAGTTTCATATGATTCAAACTATTAAAAGGAAAAAGAGGTATAGTGGGGACAAACGCTTTTATTTAAATACTAGAGGCCCAGTGCACGAAATTCGTGCATGGGGGGGTGTGTCCCTCAGCCCAGCCTGCACCTTCTCCAATCTGGGACCCCTTTAGGGATGTCTGACTGCCCATTTAGGCCTGATCCCACCAGGCCTAAATGGGCAGTCGGACATCCCTCTCACAATCTAGGACTCCTGGCTCCCAACTGCTTGCCTGCCTGCCTGCCTGATTGCCCCTAACCGATTCTTCGTGCCAGCCTGATCACCCCCTAGCCACTTCCCTGCCAGCCTGGTCACCCCCAACTGCCCTCCCCTGCCAGCCATCTTGTGGTGGCCATCTTGTGTCCACATGGGAGTGGCCATCTTGTGTATTGGAGTGATGGTCAATTTGCATATTACCTCTTTATTAGATAGAATTCTTTCCTGTGTGACTTGTCTTTTCTTGTTCCCTTGATTTGGCATTGCCAATAAGCAGACCCTCCTCATAGCCATGGAAGAAGGCAATGGATAGTCCAAGGCTGCCTTCTTACTGTGTAGGGGTAGGGAAGAATTAGGAAGAGGCTGTGTATTGTCACATAATTGTCCACACTCAATTGCATTGCAGCATAATTGAGAAATTATCAGAATGTTAATTTTATAAATAAAATTTACATTTAATAATTGGCCATAAGGTCTCCTCCTACTGGATCTGAACAAGCCTGAATAATCCTTTCTCCCTTGGCAGTTTGCCTGGAGCTAAGTACTAATCCTTGGCATTTCTCTAATGTTTTTTTTTTCTTCTTTTTGAAGAATCAGAGAATTATTTAGATGCTTTGAAACCAAGTGCTTTGTCTTACAAACTATATACTTTGCTTATTCTGTCACAAAGTGATTATCAGGGATAAAATATACTCAACACCCATTTCTGTCACTGTCTACTCTAGCTCAACCTTAAATCGTACACCTACATGATTCAATAGAAAAATTTAATTTAATTTTCAGAATTTTAAATTTATAGGGGGTAATTAAAAGTGGTATAAGAGAATTAGTTACAATTATGGTTGGTAAGTTTCCACATATTTTAACATAATTATTTGTGAATTATATTAAAGTTATATCTAAAAATGCAAAATAGAAAGTTAGCATAATTTTACTTGTATTTGTTTCAGAATACCTGGTGATTGAATTTGTACTGACCTATCTAATTTACAGAGAAAACTCAGGACTAGGTTAAGAATTCAGTTTTACAAAATAGCACCAGAGGCACAGGTGCATGGAACAGACTGACAGATCTCAGAGGAGAGGGGAGTGGGGGGACCTGGAAGAGATTAGCTAAAGAATATATACTGTATGCATATATGCATAGCCCTTGGACATAGACAACAATGAGGTGAAGGAAGGGAAAACAGAGGGAGGCTGGATGGAAGGGGACAAAGTGCCAACAATAAAAAAAATCAGTTTTATTACAAAACATGTTAAAGATAGACCTGATCAGACAAGAAACCATGCTGAGTTTTGGTTAAGCACACTTTACTTTGGGGTTTATAATAGCCCATTTACAGATAATTACTTGACTTTCATTAACTATTGTTATGGCTCCTGTTTAAATTTCTAATGTATAATCTGGTTGAATCTCTTCTCATGTACTTAATAGTATAACACACACATTGGGTCCTAGTGATTATTTTGTAAAGAGTTAGTGACAAATAACATTTTAATCTGGAGAGGTTGTAAAACTATTATATTATCTAATTTAGCTCTCGAGCACTTCTTAGCTCCAGGGGATAACTTGGATTTTTCTTGATTATCTTTGCAGCCCAGATTTATTACTGTTCCTGATATATAAAAGTCTCTAAAGTATTTGATGCTAAGGAATAAAGAATAATATATGTTAATTTTTATCTGTTGATGCCTACAAAGCATACTATTACTTTGATATTCTATTATAGAAGAGAAAGTGTCCCAATGATCCATTTGGTTCTTTGAAATGACATTACCAGATATAGAAATACTGTAATATAGGAGGTTTGGGAAGGAAGACTTGGGCCTTTATTTATTTCCTGACAATGGCATCCCTGACATTGATCCCTTGGATCACAGGAAGTTTGTTTCTGTGTCTAGGGTGTTAAATGATTTTGGTTTATCCCTCTGGGTCAACTCCCTCCCTCTCTGTGGATGATATCAAAAGACTTCTTTGCCCTTGAGCTTCCAGTTGGATTTGGCTAATGAGAGCATTTACATGAGATCTGAGGGATGGAGGAAAGACCAGAGTATTTATTCACTGCATTCATCCCCCAAATATAAAAATTCCTGTCTGTTGACCCTCTCAGCTCTTTCTTTGTTCAGGGACCAGTAACCATCCTCTTTCTCTTCATTCCTCTCAGTCTAGGAGTGATAATAGCACTTCTCTATTACCAGTTCTGGTGATTTCTTTATAGTCTGCCCTCATATTTGTAAATTGTCTCTTATTAAACTCTCTTCAAGTTACCCAAGTCCTTTAGGATCCTGGGACACTCAAAGGAGAGAGTTCTCTCCACCTCCAGGTGATGACATTTAATAGGAAGGAGAAAATATAATTAGGGTTTATGGAGCATTATCTATGCCAGGTGACATGCTGGACACTATATTTATTAATGCATTTAATCCCCATACTAGTACTTTGACATTGATCCCTCTGTTAATCTGGGGTGAAAGTTACAAGGTGAACTGTGGAAAATGTGGATTATTTGAGTTAAAAATTTGGAATAGTTTCATGATAGCTAATACTCACTGAGTGCATCTTACACATATGATGTTCTAAGTGTACTTAAATCTTCTCAGCAGCACCACAAGTTAGATAATAGCAGATCTTCATTTTATAAATGAAAAAGATAAGGTACAGAGAGGTTAAGTTACTTGCTTAATATCACACAGCTGAAATATGGCAGAGCTGGGATTTGAACCAATTCATTCCGGGTACAGAGAAAATGTTCTTATTTACTGTATTATACCACTTCCCTTGGTTTTGTAAAATTTATTTCATCAATGCAATTTTCCCACCCAAATTCTCTCTGTACAAACCTGATGTCTTCCAGTCATCAGTTGCCTAAAATGGAATACTAAACCACCATTATTCTTCCATTTTTTAGAGACTCCTTTCAAGAGAAAACTAATCTATAGTACTAAAAGTCAGTAGAGCCATCCTTGAAGGGGAGTGCCCACAAGGGGGTATGAGGAAGCTCACAGGTTGCTAGTCATATTGCATTTCTCTGTCTGGTATGGTTAATATGAATGTGTTCAGTTTGTGAAAATTCATTGAGCTAACACTTAAGATACATTTACTTTCCTTGATGTATATTATATCTGAATAAATTTTTCTTATGGAATACTTTTTACAACCCATGTTTAAATAAATCATCTAAAAATTGCCTATTTATATTATAATGGGTTGCATTATTTTTATGGGAGCTGATCAGCAGTATTCACCAATAAGTTTTGAATCAATTTTGCACTCCTTTTGGTGTTTCCAGTATCTAAAGATTTGTAAATACAGGGGACTATCTTGACTTTCTGAACAGCTGAGCTGTCCAGAGCCTGACCGTTCTGTAACCAGAAGGCTATGCTAAATTATTCCCGGGCTCTTTACCTTCTTTCTATTGGAACACTGTATTGATCTCCATATTTTCAGGTTAAAAGATTGATGTAACTCTAAAGAGTCAGAAGCTATTTAAATATATTCACAAATGCATTTCTGTCTCTTTCTCAATTTTTTTTTACTTTGTTTATGCCACTTACCAAGCAATTTGAGTTTTCTTTATAACATTGTCTCTATAAAGATATAAAGAAATTCCATATTTCTTTATATCATACCAACAATGATCTGGAAGGATTATTGTCTCATTTTATGGTCCTTTCATCTTGTTATTTGGGTTAGCAAGGAAGAAAACAATATGTAAGTGAATGCAGAAAACTGCTGAGTATTATCAAAAGTTCACTTTTTAAAGAAAATGTTAGTCATGGAAAGGATTGAAGACAAGAGAGCCAGAGGGTTATATGGCCCAAAGAAGGTTTAATGTTCTGTATGTTTTACAAAATAATTTTCATACACTTGGAAAGAAAGCCATTAAAGATGGGGAATTTTAAGGAAATATTGTTTTCATGACATAAAATGTCACTTGCAACAAAAAGATGTAGGAGATGAAAAAGGGAAGAAAACAAAAGAAGATTTAATTAAAAATAATCAAAAGAACAAGAATAAAAGAAAAAGCACTTGAAGCTTCTGAGTGTTCTGTGCCATCCACATTTTCAGTATTGGTAATTGAATATGGAGCGACATCTCTCCTCCTTGACTTTCACTTTTACAGGGGTAGCAAACTGTGAGAAAACAGAACACATTGTATATGAGTTCTGCACTTTCTAGCAGGTTCAACAATGCACCATAACTGTATTTACAGCTAGATTCTGGCCAAAGAAAGAGAAGGCAAGGGATAATAGAAGAATAAAACATAAAAAACATGCTATATTTATTGAGTGCCTACTATTTGCCAAGTCTGTGCAACAAACCTACCCTGTTTGATTTAAGCTTCAGAGGAGTGCTCTGAAGTCGTATTATTTCAATCCCCATTTTACCTAAGAGTAAATTGTGCCTCAGAAAGGCTAAGTCACTTGCCTGAGACAGTGCAGCTAATGAATAGGAGACTTGAGTTCAAAAGTCAGCTATTTCTGCCTCTGAAATGTTTGCCCCTTTTGCGACATCAAATCTACAATGCTTTTGAATGAGAAGTTGAATCCAGAAAAAGAAATGAAATCCATCCATGAGAAATGAGATGTTCGCTTTTCCTAGGATATGCATTCTATAGGAAGAATAAGACTGGGCACCTGAAAGTCCATGAAGTTACAAGCTAAATTTTGTACAAATCATTGAGCATCACTTTAATTTCAGTTAGACCACAGGCGGGCAAATTTCACTCAAAGTGCTTGAAATTGCTTTAAAGTAAAAACAAATGTGCATTAAGAGAAGAAGGCAATATCTCCACGAATGCTTAACAGAACACATATGCTTTCATAGAAATTTTGAACCTGTAGTCACTGTATAAGTTTTACTGCCAGACTCCAAGGTGAATTCATTCAATCTCATCTGCTGGAAGGATGCTTGGGGGGAACATTCTGAGAAGCACTCTATTAGAGACTGTGGTGGATATAACAAATAGAAATTTGATTTCAGTTGTGATACTTTAATATATCATTGATTCTGTGAGTTTTGAAAGTTACCTATGATACCAAGGACTTTCTTTTTCTCTTGTCACCTCACTGCTTTTTAGGTGCCCCAACTAGTTGTGCCTGGAGGCCTCTGACTGGCCTACAATCCTTCACTCCCTCTCCATTTTGTTTGGTTGCGATTGCAAAGGGAGAATTATAAAATACCCTGGTCTGTTTGTATAAGTTTAGATCAAAGCAAGATCCTGTTTGCCTTGTTGACCTTTGTCTAGATTCCTTGACCGAAAGCATAAGCTGTCTAGCCCTCATGTCTTGGATGCTAGAGGATCATGCTTTATTTTGTACCCCAAGATTTATCTCCTTCCTTATTTCTGCTTTTCTCCTTGAATGGCCATTTCCCCACCCACATCCTTTCTGGTTTATCAGGCTTTAACAATGCACCATAACTGTATTTACAGCTAGATTCTGGCCAAAGAAAGAGAAGGCAAGGGATAATAGAAGAATAAAACATAAAAAACATGCTATATTTATTGAGTGCCTACTATTTGCCAAGTCTGTGCAACAAACCTACCCTGTTTGATTTAAGCTTCAGAGGAGTGCTCTGAAGTCGTATTATTTCAATCCCCATTTTACCTAAGAGTAAATTGTGCCTCAGAAAGGCTAAGTCACTTGCCTGAGACAGTGCAGCTAATGAATAGGAGACTTGAGTTCAAAAGTCAGCTATTTCTGCCTCTGAAATGTTTGCCCCTTTTGCGACATCAAATCTACAATGCTTTTGAATGAGAAGTTGAATCCAGAAAAAGAAATGAAATCCATCCATGAGAAATGAGATGTTCGCTTTTCCTAGGATATGCATTCTATAGGAAGAATAAGACTGGGCACCTGAAAGTCCATGAAGTTACAAGCTAAATTTTGTACAAATCATTGAGCATCACTTTAATTTCAGTTAGACCACAGGCGGGCAAATTTCACTCAAAGTGCTTGAAATTGCTTTAAAGTAAAAACAAATGTGCATTAAGAGAAGAAGGCAATATCTCCACGAATGCTTAACAGAACACATATGCTTTCATAGAAATTTTGAACCTGTAGTCACTGTATAAGTTTTACTGCCAGACTCCAAGGTGAATTCATTCAATCTCATCTGCTGGAAGGATGCTTGGGGGGAACATTCTGAGAAGCACTCTATTAGAGACTGTGGTGGATATAACAAATAGAAATTTGATTTCAGTTGTGATACTTTAATATATCATTGATTCTGTGAGTTTTGAAAGTTACCTATGATACCAAGGACTTTCTTTTTCTCTTGTCACCTCACTGCTTTTTAGGTGCCCCAACTAGTTGTGCCTGGAGGCCTCTGACTGGCCTACAATCCTTCACTCCCTCTCCATTTTGTTTGGTTGCGATTGCAAAGGGAGAATTATAAAATACCCTGGTCTGTTTGTATAAGTTTAGATCAAAGCAAGATCCTGTTTGCCTTGTTGACCTTTGTCTAGATTCCTTGACCGAAAGCATAAGCTGTCTAGCCCTCATGTCTTGGATGCTAGAGGATCATGCTTTATTTTGTACCCCAAGATTTATCTCCTTCCTTATTTCTGCTTTTCTCCTTGAATGGCCATTTCCCCACCCACATCCTTTCTGGTTTATCAGGCTTTATCTATCTATCTATCTATCTATCTATCTATCTATCTATCATCTATCTATCTATCTATCTATCTATCTATCTATCTATTCATATATTTTTCGTAAGAATAAGTATCTCTGTCAGCTACCTATACTTTATTTTCTTCTAAACTTGACACATTTCAGTGTGCAATATTCTTTTTGTTGGTAAGTTTAGAAGCCCCACACTGCTCAAATGCATCTGTAAAATTTTGCTCCTAAACATAATAAAAACACACACAATATTTTCAAGGCATTGTAGAACTTCAAACAATTTGAAAATAAAAACCTTAATATTACTCCCCAAATGCCAAGTTATTCCAGGGTATATATGAGGTTCTTGACAGAATTATTATAAACTGTATGTTCATTTTCATTACTTATTAGTAAAAATCTTTCATTGAAGTTTCATAAAAGTGGCACTATTGTTTTAAGATTTACTTGTACATTATATGTGGTTAAGGTGCTTTAAAAAAAGTCAAGCATGTTAGTGTTTTCTTTTGCTGTGGAGTTTTAAGCAGAACTATTTGAGTAGATTTTCAAAAGATACTTGTAGTTATCTTTGTCAAAGCACATACGTAGCTCAATTCCGAAAGATGGACATAGAGGGGCTGGTAGACTTTTGCAGGGGTCAGTATTCTCATTAAGTGAAACATGGAGGCATTGGCCCAAGTTGTCATTGACATGACTACCTGGCTGTAAGGACAGCCTGAATCCTATGTCTTCAATCTTGGGAGTTTTGGCCTGGAAACCAGGGCTCTTCTTGATTTTCTTGAGCTGTGTGAAATTCAATATTTGTATGTGATTGAAGGAGTGGATAAGAACAGCCCAATCACCCAAAGGCTAATGTTAGACCCATCACCTGACATTTGTGGAATGTATTTCCTTATTCCTCAGACTATGGGAGTTCCCATAGTTATGTGCTCCTGGGTCCCTTTTACTGCTTCTGTGTAGTACTACCTTTTAGGATTATTTGTTTTCCTTGCTGGTCTCAAAGTCCACAAGGGCTGGGGTCATGTCTGTCTGATTTACTAGCATGTGCTCCAGCATGTAGCTCAGGTTTATTGGTGCTCAATAAATATCTGTCACCAATAAATTAGGGCTTTCTAGATAACTTGGGTGAATGATTTCATGTAGAAGGATTATGGGCTTTAAACCAGAAAAAGAAAATATCTGGAGGCATGGCAGAAGAAATAAAATATTAGAAAGATAATCAAATGGAAGGACAAAAGGCCAAGGAAGCAGCAATATAAAATAGAAAGAACAAAGACCCCAGGAGTTAGACAGATCTGGGCTAAAACTTTGGCTTTTACCACCTTCTGGTTTTGTGACAAAGGGCCACATGTTTAACCTCTTTGTCTCATCTGTGAGATGAGTAGATTAATGCTAACCTCATAGAAGTGTCACAAAGATTATAAGATTCAATCATTTAGTGGAGTGTTTCTCACAAGTAGTTACTCCAAAAATGTTAGATGTTGTTAGTGTCTATTATTTTTCCTCAGAATAATTCCCAAGTAAAAGAACTGGAAAAAAATAGATAAAGAAAAGTTTCACTGGCCTATTTCAACTCAATTTAAATAAAGTATTTTTTTTAATTTGAGCTGTCTGTGCTAAGTAAAATAAGCCAGTCAATGAAAGAAAAATACCACATGATCTCACTCATTTATGGATAATTAAGACCATTATAAACTGATGAGCAAAAATAGATA
>NW_005371389.1:167036-210679 GCF_000412655.1 Myotis brandtii | reverse complement strand
AAAAAAAAAGGAGACATATATAATACTCTTTGTAATACTTTAAGCAATAAAACAATTAAAATAAATAAATAAATAAAAAGCATGAAAGTCTGAAAAAAAATTTGAGCTAATATGAGAATGGGTCATTCTGAGGTAGCACATAAAATGTATATACAGAGAAAGCTTGTTTTATGGGTGAAGGATGGTAAACCCTCTAAAATTAAGTATTATGTTTCCAAGTAAATAAAACAGTTAAATTTTATACATCTGCAAGGGCGTTATATGTGGTCTTTGTTTCTTTGCACATCTCCTTCCCTGCCAAAGCCCACCTGCCTGTATCTTTAAAATTTTTTCTCTTCTTCATAGAATCACCACTGAAAAAGTGGAGTTAATTAGATCATTTAAGCTACAGATCTCCAACTCTTGTTATTAAATAACTAGAGGCCCGATGCACGGATTCATGCACCAGTGGGGTCCCTCAGCCTGGCCTGCGCCCTCTCACAATCTGGGACCCCTCGGGTGATGTCGGAGAGCCGGTTTTGGCCCGATCCCTGCAGAACAGACCGAGGGACCCCACTGGTGCACGAATCCATGCACCAGGCCTCTAGTATGCATATAAGATCTTTGGTTAATCTCTTCCCACCATGCCCCCTCCCCCCTTCCCTCTGAGATTCATCAGTCTGTTCCATGTTTCCATGCCTGTGGTTTCTGCTCCTGCATTGAGCGTCTTCCCCCTGGTGGTCAGTGTGTGTCATAGCTACCAGCCGATCAGCCGGTCACTTAGGCTTTTATATATATATGTAGATTTAGTGTAATGATGATATATTGCTTTTTGTTTTTTACTTGGAGGTTCTCTTTTCACCTATCATCATTGACAGATTAAGAATTAGATATATTAAATATTTTTAAACATAGCTTAATATTTTCAGAGGCATAATCATTGAAATGGATCACTGGAAGCATGTTTTGCTTAATTGGGTATATTTCGTATTTCAGTTTGGGAAGCAGCACATAGAAAACCTCTTCAGTGACCTGCAGGATGGGAGTCGCCTCCTGGACCTTCTAGAAGGCCTCACGAATCAAAAACTGGTATGTGACTTATTTATAAGAAAGTTCACATTGGCCTTAGGAGAATTTCATATCATAAACAAACTCAGCATAATTTTATGAGATCTAGTAAAATTCACTAATTTACCAATTATTGAATTAACTAGCAATACAGGAACTATTTCTGAATAAAACAATCTCACAATATTATTTTCATTTTGGCATAGTCTATCATATGGAGAAAAAGAAAGTGAAAATTTTCAGTAACATAATTTATGTCAATTAATAGATATTCACTTTCAATGTTTGGTATCTTTGTTATTGAATGTATGTTTTTATTGACTTTTATATAGAGAGGAAGAAAGAGGGATAGAGAGATAGAAACATCGATGAGAGAGAAACATCATCAATTGGCTGTGTCCTACACACCCCCTACTGGGGACTGAGCCTGCAACCCAGGCATGTGCCCTGACCTCTTGGTTCATGTGTTGACACTCAGCCACTGAGCAACACTGGCCAGGCTTGAATGTATTTTTATAATGGCTTTTAAACATAATAACCTTTTAAATTTAATTTATTTTATTGTGATACCATTTAACATGAGATATAGAAAATGGGAGCTGCTGTTAAACAGCTATAAAGTTTCAGTTATGCAAGATCAATAAGTTCTAGAGGTCTGCTGTAGAACATTGTGCCTATAGTCAAAAATACTTTATTGTGCACTTAAATGTTTATTAAGTGGGTAAATCTCACTTTAGGAGTAAATACGGCAGACATCATAGCAGTAAAATTTCTAAAGCTCCACAACTGAATAAATAAATTTATTCATATATTGTGATGAACTATGCAAATGTTAATTTAAAAATTACCAGACACAATATGACTTTTGGGATTGAGAGTGAGGGTTAGAAAACTAAAGGTGATTGAGGTTTGAGCTTTAGTGACTAAAATAATTAAGATTATAGTCACAGAAATAGTTTTCTTTAACTTTATGTCATATTATATAATTTTGCTAGGCCTACACCTCTTTTAAACTTTCTTAAAAAGTATAAAAATTAACTCACTTATCTATTTTACTAGCAAATGTCCTTATGCGTGCTGATGTTTCTATTGGTGGTCATACAGTAATCCCCAAATGGGCTGTAGAATGATGGAGAGATTTTAACCAAATATATCTTTTGTGAAGAAGAAGAAATGCTATCATTTTTCTTGAGGAATGATCGATTCATGTTAAGAATGTCCTATGGCAAGTACAATTAGCCCAAAGCACTGAAATTCATTATATTAATCCCTCACAGCCTGTATTCATTCAAAATAGTCAAAGTTAGTCATGAGATGTATAAATTGTTCAATTTCTAGTAGACTGTGGTTTCTCTTCTGGGGAGTTAACATGGTTTCATTTTGTTTTCAGCCAAAAGAAAAAGGATCCACAAGAGTTCATGCCCTGAACAATGTCAACAAGGCGCTGCGGGTCTTGCAGAAAAATAATGTAAGTGGAGACCTGGACAGAGTCTGGACACCATGAGACAGAAGGCTTAAAATTTGACTGAGGGCTTGGGCCCCAAATTCAGAGAAAGCATCTCAAGTTCTCTTATAAATCAAAGCAGTTATTATTAAGATCACATGTTGTAGTTCATGTACTTCTGCTCGTGGCTAATATAATTCAGGAAGTCAATGCCTGCAGCCACAGAGGGCAGGGGAAGGCGTGACCTAGACCTGACACAACTAAATGTTGTTTTCTAATTTTACTGAATGCAGTTATGTTTGGTGGACAAAATAAGTCCTGTGGTGAACTCAGTTCCTCTTAGCAGTGTTCTGTGCAACAAATGGCTTTTACTAGACTGACTATTATTTTTTATAAGTATAAAGTGTGTTCAAACATGATGATGATAAAGTTTGTTTGAATTCAGCCAATACTTAACACCACAACCAAGTATGAACATTACACAGAAAAATCACTATTTCAACTCATGGTAAGAACTGCAAATTTGTTTTTTATTTTTCTGTTTGATTTAGTTTAGATATATGTGTGGTACTATAAGAGGGTCAACAAATAAGTGTGGGGGTTATAGGAGTTTTTGTTTCTGCAGAGTGAATTTGAGATTCCTCCCTTCTATCAGGGCATTGGAAGCAGTCTCCTTTTTTGTTTTGTTAATCCTCACCTGAGGCTATTTTCCATTGATTTTTCAGAGAGAGTGGAAGGGAGAGGAAGAGACAGGGAGAAACATCGAAGTGAGAGAGACAAATTAATTGGTTGCCTCCTGCACGCACCCCAATCAGGGCCGGGGAACCTGCAACCAAGTTATGTGCTCTTGACTGGACTCGAACCTGGGACCCTTCAGTCCATGGGCCGAAGTTCTATCCACTGAGCCAAATTAGTTAAGGCAGAAGCAGTCTCCTTTCTTACTAACTTCCTACAATCTTTCTAATCAACCATTTATAAGGCACTTTGAGTAACTTCCTAATTACATTATAGCTCTCTTTCAAGGATAAATCCAAATAAATTGGTCACATACTCTTAAAATAACCATAATCAGTGATAGATTTTTAATGATGTATACACACCCAAATGTTGTTCAGTTTATATGGCACAGAGAGAACAACATATGGGAAATGGAAGTGAAGGCTGTGCAGCATTAGTTGATTTTCTGAATTTAGGGTTGTCATATTTAGCCTATGAAAATTATAGAAATTTTAAATATTTTAATTATTTTATAAAGTGATTAACTCTATATATTTAATTTTTTTGCAGACAGAATAGAATAGTCTAGAATGTTTGCCTCATTACTAGTCCAATAGAACCTTTTGAAAAATCAATTTCATGTAAATTAAAAAAATTGTTTAAAGATATTTGGAATTTATACACAAAAATCTTCTTAGATCAATTGATCTTTTTAGATCAATTCCCCATATTTATTTACAAAATATATAATCAAAGGAAACAGCAGAAAATTCAAAGAATTACAGTATCAGATTCACTCTACTTTATAGCAATCTCACCAATAAAATGTCACATTAAAAATAGTTTGTTAGATCTCCTAAAAATAGTGAATTAATATAGACATAGATTATTTAATAAGCATCTTGTTTTTTCACATACTGATTATTGATTATGAATTTGTAGGTTACCTATATATGTTATAATTATTAGTTTGACAGTTTTCAATATAAGAACAAAAGAAATCCTGGCAACAAAACAGAGAAACCACAAAAGAAAATCTCTGTGACTTTGGGATACCAAATATTTATTTCTTAGATGTAAAACCAATGTTATGATTCAAAAAGAGAAAAGTTAACTTGAACTTCATCAAAATTATAAGTTATTTCTCTATTCTAGATATGAGTAATTTGTTTCATGTATTGTTGTCTCTGTGGATTGCATTTTTACTCAGATGTGTCTTTTGATAAATAGAAGTTCTTCATTTTGATGTAGTTCATTTAAAATTGTATTAAATTTATTGGGTGACCTTGGTTAATAGGATTATATAGGTTTCAAGTATATATCTCTGTGATACATGATCTGTGTATTGCATTGAGTGCCTACCACCCAAAGTCAAATAATCTTCTGTCACCAAATATTTGACCTTTACCTCCCAACCACCCCCCTTTTCTCTGGTAACCACCATACTGTTGTTTGTGCCTATGAGTTTTTGTTCTTGTTTGTTCAATTGTTACTTTCAGTTTTATATTCCACTCATGAGTGAAATAATATGGTTCCTAACCTTTTTCTGACTTTTTTCGTTTAACATGATATTCGTTGTACTCCTTTAGCATTTTTTTTTTTTTGTATGAGAAGCTCTTTATTTGACCGTCTGTTTTGAATGATAGCCTTGCTGGATATAGTAATCTTGGTTTCAGATTCTTGCTTTCCATTACCTTGAGTACTTCATGCCATTCCTTTCTGGCCTGTAGAGTTACTGATGAGAAATCAGGTGTGAGCCTTATGGGAGCTCTTTTGTAGGTAACAGTTTTTTTTTCTCTTGCTGCCTTTATGATTCTCTCTTTGTCTTTAATTTTTGGCATTTTAATTATGATGTGTCTGGGCATGTTCTGTTTGTGTTCTTCTTGCTTGGGGTTCTCTGTGTCTTCTGAACTTGTGTGACTTTTTTCTTTACCAGATTAGGGAAGTTTTCTGCCATTATTTCTTCAAACATTCTCTATCCCTTTCTCCCTTTCTGCCTCTTCTGACACACCTGCTATTCAAATAGTGTTACATTTCACGTTGTCCAATAGCTCCCTTAAGCTGTCCTCCTGTTTTTTTTTTCTTTTTGGTTCTCTGAGTGATTTTTTTCTACTCTGTCTTTTAATTCACTGATTTGATGCTCAGCTTCCCCTAATCTGCTGTGTATTCCTTCTGATGTGTTCTTTATTTGTGTTATGTCATTCTTTATTTCTGACTGTTCTTTTTCCATTTTTACTATATCTTTTTTCATGCTGTTGATCATCTTTACCATTATTACTCTGAACTCTGTTTCAGATAAATTTCTTATCTCTGCTTCATTTATCTCTTGTTCTGGAGAATTCTTTTATTCTTTCATTTGGGTGTTGTTTCTTTGTCTCCTTATTTTGGCTGTCTGTTTGGGTTTGTGAATATGTATTGGGTAGATCCTCTACACCTCTCAATCTCTAGTACAGGACATTGTCAAATACTGTTTCTGACTAAGTAGATCAGGCAAAGACTCAAAGCCTCCAGAGACCCCCTCTGCCTATAGACTGATAGGATTCTGACTTGAATTGTCCCCAGGCAATCATCCTCAGGTGTGGGGAGAGTTTTTTCATCAGGGCAGGGCCATTGCTTCTGCCTGGAGGCTAATTGTTATTTTAAGTCTCAGAGCAAGGTGTGATCCAATAGTCTTCCCCCGAGGCAAGGCAAATGTCTGTGTGGGAAAAATGTCCTCAGCTGGGTGAGGGAATGACTCAGCAAGGTAAACTGGGAGTGTCAGCCTTCTAAGCTCTAACCCCCAAATCCCCAGTCCTGGCTTCTGCTTACACAGCTCCAGTCCACTCTGCTCTCCCTCTGCCAGAGCACAAGGTGGGTAGCTCCACAGGGAATTTTGTGTGTTGGCTCTTTAAGAGGGTGCCTGAATTTCCAGCTATCTCTCCCTGGCAGACAGGAACCCGCTGCTTTTCACAGCCAGATGTTATGTGGGCACCCTTCTCAGTCATGGTGCTCTCTGCTGGGGGGCCCAAAGATGACATCATGTTGTTAGAAACTATATATGTGTATATATACACACACAAATCTACGTACATGTAGATTTAAGAGCAATTACTAATTATTGACCCTCCAAAGAATAGATGATTCTATAAAATAGGTGTGCATTATGTATAAACAGCTTACCCCATAAAGTTTGATTGACAAGAAAAGCAATCCTATATAATAAAAGCCTAATATGCAAATCAACTGAATGGTGGAATGACCAGCGGAACGACCAGTCACTATGACGTGCACTGACCACCAGGGGGCAGACACTCAATGCAGGAGCTGCCCCCTGGTGGTCAGTGCACTCCCACAGGGGGAGCACTGCTCAGCTAGAAGCCGGGCTCACAACTGGCGAGCGCAGTGGCGGTGGTGGGAGTTAAGGTGCAGCGAGCTGAGCAGTAAGAAGCAGAGAGCAACGGGTCCCAGACCTAAGCTGGCAGACAGACATTCCCTGAGGGGTTTCGGACTGCGAGAGGGCTCAGGCCAGGCTGAGAAACCCCACCAGTGCACCACTGGGGCCAGGGAGGGATGCGGGAAGTTGGCCAGCCGGGGAGGGATGGCAGGAGGGCTCCAGGGTATGTCCGGCCCATCTTGCTCAGTCCTGATCGGCCAGACTCCAGCAGCAAGCTAACCTACCGGTCAGAGCATCTACCCGCTGGTGGTCAGTGCACATCATAGTGACTGGTCAACTGGTCAACTGTCTGCCCCGTGGTGGTCAGTGCATATCATAGCGACTAGTTGACTGGTCGACTGCCCCCTGGTGGTAGGTGCATGTCATAGCGAGTGGTTGAGCAGCCTTAGCATATAATTAGCATATTATGCTTTGATTGGTTGAATGGATGAACTGACACTTAGCATATTAGGCTTTTATTATATAGGATTTTATTTATTTATTTATTTACTTGTATTGTTGACGATATTACAGATGTTTCTGATTGTAGTTTGGGCTATTAAAATTAAGCTTCTATGAATATTCTCATAGATAGATAGATAGATAGATAGATAGACAGACAGACAGACAGGCAGACAGGCAGACTTGTCAAACATAGAAATGTATTTCTGTTATATGCCTGAGAATAAAATTGTTGGGTTATAATAATTTTACACTTTCACATTTAATATATAATGCCAAACTATTTTCAATGAATTACATTTCAACCAGTTAATTGTGAGTGTTCAAGTGATCCCATATCTTTGCATTGGCATTATTAGACTTTCTAATTTAAGCTATTTTTGGTGTTTGTATTAGTATCTCATTGTAGTTTTAATTTAAAGTTCCCCAATTACTGTTCAGGTTGAAAAATTTTTATATTATTCTTGAACTTTTGAATATCCTCTTTTGTTAAAAGTTTTTTGCTCATTTTTTTCCTATGGGACTTTTTTCCTCATTCTGTAATACTTAAAATTAAAAAAAAAACTATAGGGAAAAATCACAGGAGAAACCTGATATACTCAATATTATGAAGGTATTGTTTCTTCCTAAATGGATCTATAGATTTAACTCAATGTTGATCATATTCCAAACAGGATTTATATGGCAATTTTAAAAGATGAGTGTTAAGTGAATATATAAATACAAAAGGGCCTCTAGTAGTTTATAATTTAATTTAAATGAACCAAATCCAAATCTGAGCTCTCAAACAGGCATTCAGAAAATTCTATCTTTGCCATTTGTGAGAATCACGCTAGGGAATGGTGATAAATGAGTGGACCTAACTGGTGACTTTCAGTCTTTAATCTTTAGTCCATTGAAGTATCCACTGATACAGTCACCATCCCAACCCAACTCATCTCATGAAGCTAAGTGTACCATTAACAGTCCTGGTATGAAATAGATGAGTTGTACAAAGACAAAGTTGAAGGTACTGTATGAAAGGAATATCTTTAAAAATGTGGGCAGAATTAAAAGAATGACAATGAATGGTAAAGCACCCAGGGACTAGCATGAGTTAATAGCCTTTACCACTGCTAAACCTAAAGAGACAAGAGGAAAGAGAGCTGCTATCTTAACTGATGAAAGTTCTAACCTTGTGCAGGGGCGACTGGACAGCAGTTGCAATCATAAGTATCTAAAAAATGCAGTTACTCTCAAATCATGGCCTGCTGTGCTCAGAGTTTGTAGAAGACTGATACCTTAGTCTTTGTATCCGTTCATCTATTGTTATGCCATATGTATAAACAAAAAGTGGATAATATATAAGGATGCAACGAAAATGTCATTAAATACACAAAAGAAATTTTAAAGTATGTACTTTTTGATTTAATATAACTATAAGTTAATAGCACTTTTAAAAATTCAATTTGATTAATTTAGAATATGTTGTATATGAAGTCAAGAGTACAAACCCAAATTTGTGGAGGAAAAACCATTCCATGAGAAAACCCATATGAAATGGTCCAGGTTTTCCCTAGAGGTTCAATTTTTGTCTTTGCTTTTATCTTCATTTTTACAAAAGGTAAATTAATTCAAGCTTTCAACCATAAATGTTACGAAAATAAAAAATGCTCTAAGGAAAGTAGGAAATAAAAGATAAATGAAGAAATAAATGAGTTAGAAAGAAGAGACACTAAATTTAAAAGCTAGCTATTTGTAATAAAGTAATAAAATAGACTGATCTCTTATAAATTGATTCAGGAAAAAGAGGAGAAAAGCAAATATATGCAATTTAAACACAGAAAGAAAATATTAAACATAAGCACAAGAGCTATAAAAAGCAAAATGGAATCTACACTGAACTATATGTTGATTAGAAAATATCAATGAAATCATATTATAGTCTATGCAAAATAATAAATTATAAAAATTAACACAATGGAATATAGAGTATCTAAATTAGTAACCAAGACAACTTAAAAAATTGTAAAAGGTAAAACCTTCCAGAAAGGCTTCTGAGTATAATGGAACCAATGTAATGAGGAGCCTCCCAATTCTGCAAATCTATCCACAAACCTAATTTTTAAAATCAATGGAAAAGATTAGCTCTACCTGCTGTTAAAGGGGTCTTATAAGCTTCCTTTTGAAAGACTACTTTGTGGTAGTTTCTTAGATAAAGTTCATTTTGACTTCTTCCCTCATAGGGTCTCCTCTACTTTGGCCTACACCTCTGCAACACATTCCCTGGTTCTAAACTAGCAACCTACTAATTCGACCCTGTGCCTCAATTTCCTCTATCCTGACTTCTAACTTGCTATCCTACTCACATGCTATTCACAGTTTAGCTCTGTAATGCTGACACCACATTTATGTTCTGATTTGCATTCTCTGTGCTGGCTTTTTGAGCATGAAGTTTTCCCTGCTATCAATAATTTATTTTTGAAAACCACTCATTGAGAAGAAAGTACTTTTAAGTGCAGCGATACCTTTATTATAATACTTGCTGAGAGCAAAGCTCATGTATAATAAAGGTGGCTGTGATTTCAAAAAGCAAATAAAGAAGGCAGTACAGAATTCTGTGACACGGGATGAATGTCTCTACCAAGTGGTTATGCTTCTCTACACACCAGGCCAAGATAAATTGTATTGCTGAGGAGTAGAAGAATGCCCCTCTATCCTTCTTTAGTTCTTATGACTGTACTGATAATAAATAATAAAATAGATACAAGACTAGATTAACAGGAGATACAACAATTTAATACGTGTACGTGGGAGAATCATAATATAATGCTCAGATTCTAAAATGAGGCTCAAATAAACAATCAAACCAGGCACCTTTCACCTTTTTATGCTTTTTAGAAAAAACAACAACAACAAAACAAAGCACACACACAAACGGAACATAACAACATTAAATTTGGGAGAAATTGACAGGACAGAGAAAATCAGTGCTCATCAGAAAGGAATTTAAGCCAAGTTTGGGTATTTCTTGGTGAGGAATCTAAACAAAGTTTGGGCTTGAGTAGTAAGTTACAAGCCTTGTTTATATAAGCTTCCCACTCTGCATTCTTTTAACTATTGCAATAAGGTGGTCTCTCGGCCCTCACAAGCAGGGAGGGCATCACATCTCCTGCTTTCAGGGGACAGAGAGGTCAGGGTTTTTATTCTTAAACGGGTAGTTTCTTAAGGAACTTTAATTCAAAATACCCTATTTTGAGATATGTGGGTGGGGGTGGGGGCGACTGACTGGGCTCCAACAGTATCTACGGCTTCCATTTATTTGTGACTAGTTGAAGTTTATAGAGCAAATCGCAGAAAACATGAAAACATCTCTCATATTGCCATTCTATCATTCTTTGCCCTTCTCCACCCTTGTTTGTGAGTAGTCTCTTTCACCAGGCATTCTGAATTCAGTAATATGGGCTTTTAAGCCCATCTTCTCTCAAATAAATATTTACTGAGTCATTTAAAATTATTTATTTTTTCATGATTCATTATTGCATTTTATTTATATATTTATTTAAATAATTCTTTATTGTTGAAAGTATTACATATGTAATACTTTTCCCCCATTAACCTCCTCCAGTGGCCCTTATCCCCTCAACCACCACCCCAGGCCTTCAGCACCCTATTGTCTGTGTCCATGGGTTATGCACATCAAGGTGGTTAGTTAACTACCTCCCACCACCCACCTTCCCTCTGAGATTCCATACTCTGTTCCATGCTTCCATGTCTCTGGATCCACTCCGTTCATCAGTTTATTTTGTTACTTAGATTCCACATTTGAGTGCGATCGTGTGATACTTGTCTTTCTCTGACTGACTTATTTCATTTAGCATGATATTCTCTAGGTCCCTCCATGCTATCTCAAAGGGTAAGATATTCTTTTTTACTGTTGCATAGTATTTCATGGTATAAATGTACCACCTCTTTTTTATCCAGTCATCTACTGATGGGCACTTGAGCTGTTTCCAGATCTTAGCTATTATAAATTGTGCTGCTATGAACATAGGGGTGCATATATTCTTTCTGATTGATGCTTCGGGTTCTTAGGTTGTACTAGTATTCCTAAAAGTGGGATCACTGGGTCACAAGGCAGTTCCATATTTAATTTTTTGAGGAAACTCCATACTTTTTTCCATAATGGCTGTTCCAGTCTGCATTTCCGCCAGCACTATACTAGGGTTCCCTTTTCTCCACATCCTCGCCAGCACTTGCCATTTGTTGATTTGTTGATGGTAGCCATTCTGACAGGTGTGAGATGGTACCTCATTGTCGTTTTGATTTGCATCTCTCTGGTGATCAGTGACTTTGAGCATTTTTTTTATATGTCTCTTGGCCATCTGTATGTCCTCTTTGGAGAAGTGTCAATTTAGGCCCTTTGCCCATTTTTTAATTGGATTGTTTCTCTTCCTTTTGTTAAGTTGTATGAGATCCTTATATATTTGGAAATTAACCCCTTATCAGATGTATCATTGGCAAATATGTTCTCCCACACAGTGGGGTCTCTTTTCACTTTTTTGATGGTTTATTTTGTTCTGCAGAAACTTTTTATTTTGATGTAGTCTCATTTGTTTATTTTCTCCTTAGTTTCCTTTGCCCTAGGAGATTTATTGGTAAACATATTGCCACGAAAGATGTCTGAGATTTTGCTGCCTATGGTTTCTGCTAAGATTTTTATGGTTTCACGACTTACATTTAAGTCTTTTATCCATTTTGAGTTTATTCTTGTGTATGGTGTAAGTTGGTGGTCTATTTTCATTTTTTTTTGCATGTACCTGTCTAGTTTTCCCAACACCATTCATTGAAGAGACTGTCTTGACTCCATTGTATGCTCTTGCCGCCTTTGTCAAATATTAATTGAGCATAAAGGCTTAGATCAATTTCTGGGGTCTCTGTTCTGTTCCATTGAAGTATATACCTGTTCCTGTGTCAGTACCACCAGGCTGTTTTGATTACAGTAGCTTTGTAGTATAACTTGAAAATCTGGCATTGTGATTCCTCCAACTTTGTTCTTGTTACTCAAGATTGCTACAGCTATTCAGGGTCTTTTTTGTTCCATGTAAATTTTTGGAGTGTTTGTTCCTGATCTGTGAAATATGGTGTTGGTATTTTAATAGGATTTGCATTGAACCTATTGATTGCTTTTGGTAGTATGGACATTTTAATGATGTTGATTCCACCAATCCATGAACACAGTGTATTCTTCTACTTGTTTATTTCTTCATCTATCTCTTTTTTCTCAATGTCCTATAGTTTTCTGAGTACAGGTCTTTTGCCTCCTTGGTTAAGTTTATTCCTAGATATCTTAATTTTCTTGTTGTAGTGGTAAATGAGATTTTTTAAAATTTCTCTTTGTGAGAGTTCATTATTGGTGTATAAAAATGCCATTGCTTTCTCTGTGTTAATTTTGTATGCTGCTACATTGCTGAATTCATTTATTAAATCTAGTAGTTTTTTTGGTGGAGTCTTTATGGTTTTCTATGGACAATATCATGTCCTCTGAAAATAATGACAATTTTACTTCTTTTCCAATTTGGATTTCTTTTTTTTTATTTTTCTTCTTGTCTCATTTCTCTGGCTAGGACTTCCACTACTATGTTGAGTAGGAGTGGTGAAAGCATATATCCCTGTCTTGTTCCTATTCTTAGGGGAAAATGTTTTAATTTTTGTCCATTGAGTGTGATGTAGGCTGTTGGTTTATCATATATGGCCTTTATTATGTTGAGATATGATCTCTCTATTCCCACTCTGCTGAGAGTTTTTATCAAAAAAAAGTGTTGGATTTTGTCGAATTCTTTTTCTGTGTCAATTGTCTGTGGTGTTTTAAACTGCCCTCTATATGCATTATGTTATCTATCTTCTACTCATTGGCTGATCCTGATTCCCAGTATTTCCATGTTTATACTCTATGAATCTCAATGTCTTTTTAAAATTAAATTTACTGGGGTGACTCTGGTTAATAATAACATTATATAAGTTTCAGGTATACATCTTTATAATCTATTGTGTGTCCATCACCTGAACTCAATCCTTTTTTGAATTCATGGAATGTACTCCACCATTATTGAGTGTTGAAATATATCCTGGGCATATGCCAGGACTTCACTGATTTAATATTAGCTGACACAGTTGTAGATCTCATAATTATGTTCAGTACAACACTCTCATCAATTGTCTATGACAAAGTGGCAATTATTTTACCAAGTAATTTCAATATATAATGTGAGATTGCACTAAGCAAATAAGATTATTGTTATACATTATTGAAACCACAAATCCAAAGTGAGTAGTTAAAAAGCCTAGGGTGAAAATTCAAATGTCAGCTATGTTCCAGTATTAACTTAATCTCATCATTGAAAATTGTCATTGAATTAGACTGAATGGTTGTCAAATTTCACTGATCTGAAAAATGATGTAGTGTTCACTCTTCTTGGCATATGATCTTAGATGAAGGATTCTATAGTATTCTTGAAAACTAGTATTTTCTGTGTCCTTTAAGTATTCAGAAACTTAAAGCTATATAATATATATTTTGGAATATGTCAGAACTTTATAATATTTTTTACCAAATATAAACTGTCTATATTTATTACTCACAAAATCTAGTGTTTGAATATAAAATCCAAATTTTGAAGTGAATTTGTTAGACAAATATTATTTCTTACTCTACATTGTCATCTATAAAATAGGCCTGTAATGTCTGTACCTTATATATACTAATTCCAAGGATCCCCAAAAGAAGTATATCCTTTTAACCCTGTCACTCCCTAATTGCAGGATATTTGTGAAATTATTCCATGACTTCGGTTCCACTTCACTAACTGTGAAGTGTACTAATAGAAATAAGTACTAAATGTACTTGTTGAAAATAAGTACTTATTAGAAATAAGTACTAAATGTTCTTACTTCAAAATATTCTTCTATGGAATAGAAACATATACACAAGCATATCATGTAATCTTTAAATTCCCATTGGAATGATTACTCTTAAAAATGAAGCTAGTGCTCATTTAAAATAATTTCATAAGGTGAATTGTTTATCCTCCCCCAACCCCAGTGCATTTCTTGCATCAAGGGAAAATTGTATGTTTTTTCTTGTATATTCAACTTAAAATTGAGGTACCCATTATCCTATAATTTGTACACATCGAGATTTTGGGGGATAATAATAATATGGCTACAAACCATATTATAATTTATTTTTTCTTATTATAATTTATGTTAGTCATATATCTTAATTTTTTTTTGTTTTGCTAGTGCTACGTTTCTTGTTCTTCAAATCACTATACATGGCTCAATATTAGAAAGCTGTGGCTATATAGAGTTCTTGTTGTCATTAAAATGGCATTCTATATTGCTAGGTATAAGATTTTGTACATATTCTTATATTTATAAAAATTGTATTCATAAAAATTTAAGTTAATACAATATTGAAAATGTATACAAGTTTAATGTTATTCTATGTTGTGAAATTATTGAGGACAGTGCCTATTTTCTCAAATGATGCCCTCTAGTATATAATATCCCACATAAGAAATTTTGCTTAAATTATGAGCTACTTTACCAAAAAGTTTAGTTCTGTATTTTATGTTCTATAAGAATACTGCATTGAAACTTATATTTTGATATATTAGTTTTAATTTTCTTTTAGCCCTTTAATGTTTATATTTTCTTAACATTATAAAAATCTTTATTGTTAAAGAGGCAGTATATAAGCAAGTAAAAACACAGTTCCATTAAAAAGAATTACCTTGTGATAGGTGATTATGAACATAAACACATTAAAAATATAAGGAAATTTTAACTTATTTCATCAGTGTAAGCAATTGGGTAAAACAGCCCATTTTTTAGTCTATGTCTATACTCAACACTTAATATGTGGTATATGGTGGATGGTCAAAAATATTTAATGAATGACTTAATATGTAAAGGTTAATCATTGAAGGTAGGGATGATATCTTCATAGTGAGTACCCAGAACTGTATTTTTATGTATTCTAGGTCAAAATGTGATTTTTTAAAAGGTATTTCCAGTATAAAGATCTATATTTGCATAAAATAAAAAAATAATCTGTGGAATATGGGGATCTGAGAGGGAATACAGAAAACCTGCCAGTGGAAAACTGGTCCACAATGGTGAATGCAACCCACCCTTTAGTTGTATATATTGAACTATTCATCATTTAATAATAAAAGATTCAATGCATACATCTCTCAATGGAAAAACTGTATGATTTATGCCCACAAGTCTTAAAATTTTATATACTTCTTAAACACAGTTATAAAAGCACATGCTGCAGGGCAGTAAAATTACTTTGCTTTTCCTGCATTTCTGATCTTTTAAATGCATTATATTTGGGAGGATTACATAAATACTTGAGGAGTGTTGTTTCAATATTGAGAAGTCTCTTTAGCTTGACTACACGATGGTAGATGTTTTATAAAATGTACTTTCATTTCAAAAGAAAATCCTATTTGTCTAGAATGTTGGAAGGAAATACTCAGTTATAAACCATTTATGAGAAAGAAATGTATGGGTATGAAAGAACCAAATAAATAGATGGTAGAGTATTTGCATGAGGCCTAAGTATCAGGACAGATTTTTATATAATAAACTAGAGGCACGGTGCACAAAATTTGTGCATGGGTAGGGTCCTTAGGCCTCGCCAGTGATTAGGGCTGATTGGGGTCTTCTGGCTGCCAGCTGGGGCCATCCTTCCAGCTGCCGGCCAGGGACTTCGTTCCCCCAGATGCCGGCTGCCGGTCAGGGCCTTCCTTTATTCCACACCGCCCCCTTGTGGTCAACACACATCATAGCAAGCGAGCGAGCAATCGAACTCCCAGTCTCTTGGTCGAACTCCCGAGGGGACACTTTGCTTATTAGCCTTTTATATTTATAGATTGCCACACATGGTATTTCCCTGTTAGCTATTGTTTAAAATTTTACTTAAGGAAATCCACACAAACTTTTAAAGATGATACTTATGGTTCCTTTCATAATCTTGGCATTCTATATATAAAGTTATTTCATAAGATTTACTTTGCATCATTTTTCATTTATTTAAACTCACATACCAAGACTGATGAGTAAAAAGCTGGCTTACCACTATCCCTATATCTTCTTTAATTTAAACAACTCTCCGATATATTCTGCATATTAAGAAACAAAAGTGATTCCTCCTTAGGATAATAGATTTTGAAATCTGAAGTAATCCTGAAGAACCACATCCTCTGAAACAAATGTGTGGAACCTTCTACCCTTAACCTAATTGTAGTTGGCTGAATGATACGGGAAGTGTTTTCACTCTGAAATGTCATTCTCAGTGGTTGTCTAAAAAGAAACAAGTGGTAAATACCATTTATTGGAAAGATAATGGTTCCTTATTGAATGAGATATATCTTTCTACAACATTCAAGTTAGAACTGCAAATGCTAAGATCCAAGATGGCAGTGGAGTAGGTGGATGTTACACTCACATGCTCCCCGGACCAAACTGGAATTAAAACTAAATTATAGATCAACCTGAATAACAAACTGAAGACTAGCTGTAATTGAAAAATAAAAAAGTAAAGGAAAAAAGCTGGGAAATAAGAATAGTATTTTTATGGGCAACTAGACAATTTTTTAGCATGTTAGAAATGTTCTATCTAGACTGGAATGAATGTTTGTTACACAAGCATATACAATTGTCAATCCCTACCTAATATATAGTTAAAGTTGTCTTGTACAGAGATTTGAAGTATATGTTAATTTTACCTCAATAAAAAGAAAATTGTCTCCTTTCAAAACCAAACCAAACCAAACCTGGGATAAAACAAACATTCCTCTCTTGAATAAGCAATGGAAGAGAATTAATTGCTCTTCGTAGTCTAGTAGTTAGTAAGTTCATTTAGGAGGTAGAGCACCAGTAAGTAACAGTGCTCCCTGAAATACTTATATCCTATATAATAAAACCCTAATATGCAAATAGACCGAATGGCAGAATAACAGGTGGAACAACCAGTCGCTATGATGCACACTGACCACCAGGGGGCAGATGAATGCAGGAGTCCCCTGGTTGTCACTGCACTCCCACAGGGGGAGTGCTGCTCAGCCAGAAGCCGGGTTCTCAGCTGGCAAGCGCAGTGGTGGTGGCAGGAGCCTCTCCTGCCTCCATGGAAGTGCTAAGGAGCAGTGAGCTGAGTTCCCGGACTGCAAGAGGGATTCTGGACTGTGAGAGGGATGTCTGACTGCCAGCTTAGGCCTGATTCCCAGCCGGCAGGTGGACATCACCTGAGGGGTCCCGGGCTGCGGGAGGGCACAGGGCTGGCCTGAGGACCCCCCCCCCCATGCACGAATTTTGTGCACTGGGCCTCTAGTATTAATTATAAATTACTAAATATATATTTTTGTACAAAATCAGATATTTTAGTCTAAGTACTAGGGTGGGAACAGAATTTTGTTCAATTTGTGTCCTCACATCTATCAAATCAGTAACAATAGACTATTCAAAAACCAGTTCATTAGGTTTCCTAGGTGTATGTTTGCATCCTGCTCATCCTTACTCAAGGGATGTTTTTCTGAGTTCACACTGAAATATTCTGCTGGAGCCACAATAAGTTTCCATTATGTCAAGGCAAATGGTGAGAATTTTCTATCTTCCAAAATCACCTTTGAATAAAGCATCTTCCACAAATAATAATATAAAACTCTGAGCAGGAATCTAATATTACTTCATGAACAAAATCTTAGGCCTTTTTGTAGGAACTCCAAAAACCAATCTTCATGTGTAGGTGAACTTGTTTCTGCAAAAATTCAATGCAGCTATTTAATTTTCGCATACAATATCAATTTTCACACCTATTCATTTGGTATCAGATGCTTTCATTCTGAAAACAGGAAAACATAACTTTGGCTGTCCTTAATGACCTCTGTCTTGAATTTCTTGCTATCTAGTGCTTGTCACAATACTGATACACACACAGACGTACACACACACTTTCTCTCTCTCACACTGAGTCCATTTATTAACATATATGTCACATGAATGTTTTTTTGTTTTTCTTACTAGACAGACATAATTATTCATTTCACACAGGTATTAACATATTCTAGTTTTTGTTTTCTCTTTTCACAGTTACTTAGAAATTAGACTGAGAATCCTTGAAAGATAGAATTTCAGAGCATATATTATAAAAAATATATATAAAAGAAAAGAGAGAAGCCATTGTGTAGTGTGGTAATAAGTATTTGAGGGTAGATAGCAATAATTTTTAAAAATATATCACTCATAGCTATATGGTAAAAAAAGTATGGCATTATAACAACTCTAAGCATATGAGAATTTAGAATCAAAATGGGCTACACTGTCAATAAGAGGCATTCAGTAGTCATGTAAAGAGCTTGAACAATCCTCTTCAAGCATGACAGAATACCACTCCCCCTTCTTAATGAATATTAATGTTATTAATATTCTTGTCTACATGATGGTGTGCAATATTTGTTAATTTAGAGAGAGCTTATTAAGATACTTGAAGAATTTTTTAGATTCAATTAAGGAATTGCCTCTCACATCTGGACCTGCTTTTAAATCTTGTGGAAGCTTCCTGTATCTTTGAGACCCCATTTCCCTCTTGTAAAATGTACATAAACTAGTAAGTAGCTCACACTTTTAGTGTTATGATGATGTGGGTAGACTGAAAGCTACATTCAGAGAAAACTCTATAGCCTTAATTATTTTAAAGATAGAAATAAAATAATTAACTATATTTAAGAGATTATTAAAAACAACAATGAATAGTGATTCAAAATAGAATTAAAAAATAGGCTGAATACATTCAAAAGCTGGCTCTTTGAATAGGTCAACAAAAATAGATATACCTCTTTTAATCACAACAAAAAATATGAAGAGAATGAGAATGGAAAATACAGAAGGTTAGTAATGAGGAAGGATGTAAAACCACAGATACAGAAGAAATTAAGAAAATACTATAAGCAATTCTGTAATAAATCCAGGACATGGATAATTTCCTATTACAATGCAAATTACTAAAATTGATATATGAATAGCAGAAAATTAAACTAGAATAATTACTCCAGAAAACATTGGTAAGTTATTAGAGATCTACCACTGAAAAATATACCAGTATTCTTCACAAATGAATTTAACCTCATCTATCTAGAATAAATAATTCCCATATTTTAAGCTATTCAAGAGCAGCATCGAACAGACTGTCAAACTACAGCAGGAAGGCTGGGGAGGGTTTTTGGTGGGGAAAGGAGACATATGTAATACTCTTTGTAATACTTTAAGCAATAAAACAAAATTTAAAAAAAGAGTATATAAAAAGATAAAAGTTTGCAATTCTTTTTGTGATGTCAGAATAACCTTACTAACAGCAGTAAATAAGCACAAAATGAAATATTAAATGTATAAGACAATCTTACTTTTGAATATAAATTCAAAAATTGTATTATGTTGAACTATATGAAATTGATTATAACCATATCTTGCCTATGGAACTCAGTAAATGTGAGCTGATAGTTGCAAAGTGTTCTTAAAATTAAGAAGGAAAAGAAGACTAACCTATTGGTAATAAACAAAGCATATTAACCGACGATTCACAGATGAAATTGTAATAATCAGTCATACAAAAAGATATTCTAAATGTACTAGGAATCGTGGAAATCAATTAGGTTAACAAAGTAATATCCTTTTAATCATCAGATAGGCAAAATATAAAAGAAGAAACACCCATTTCTGGATAAAATATTAAATTCTAAATCCTTTTTATAAAGAAACTAGAGGCCCAATGCACAAAGATTCTTGCAAGAATGGGCCTTCCTTCCCCTGGCTGCTGGCACCGCCTTCGTTCTGGCCAGAGCTGCCTTTTGCCTTCACTCCAGTCCAGAGCTGCTTTTCCGCCTTCCCACACTGCCCAGAGGCCTGGAGTGGCTGGGGTGGTATGGAACACCTGCATCGTTGCCATGGCAACAATGCAAGCATCCTGCCCCGCCCCGGCCGCTTGTCGCCTCGTATGCAAATTAAACTGCCACCTTTGTTGGGTTAATTTGCATACTCACTCCTGATTGGCTGGTGGGTATCATGAAGTTATGCTAAATTAGCATCTTTCTCTTTTGTTAGTGTAGATACCTACTAAAATGAAAAATATATATCCCCTTTGATCTAGTAGATACATTCCTGGAAATAGTGATTATCACAATGGAAGCATCAGTATTTGAGGATGGATAATGCATGATGTCCATTCCAGCATTGTATAAAGTGGCAAATAAAAATAAAATAAATATCACAACCCTAGAAACAAACTGAATGTCCTCTAACAGGGCACTGGCAAAATACTCTATGATACAGCCAAACTATGAAATATTATATAGTCATTAAAAGAAATGAATAAGAGAGATTATTGTTTGGTAAAAACAATGTTTCATAGAATCTGAATAATGTGCCATTTTGGGGGGTACAGTATAAAACCCCTTAGATTTGTGTGCATGTGATATCATACGTGCACACTCACAATATAATAATCACTTGAATAGGGAGAAAATATGAAAGTAGTTTTTTTAAGTCAGATTAAGTAAAAAGTCAGGGGAAGAAAGTAGGGAAAGCAAAATGGAAAAGAAAACTTGTCTAAGAAAAATAGGAGAGAGGCATGTATGAAATCTTACTCATGCACTTGTGTAAAATAATATATTTGTGTGGTCATATTTATAAAGGAATAAAATATTTCTTAAAAGAACCAAATTGAGATTATACACACACATAAATACATACACACAGACATAGTTAACAGGACAAAGTTTAGCATATAGTTTACCACTGAAAAAATGATGATGGTTGCATTTCTTACAACCCAACTACAGGATGCCAAAATAGCCGAATCAATGCCTCTATTGTCACATGAAGAATTCCCAAATGAAAAGTAGATCATGGTCCTTTCTTGTTCTTGAGTTATTAATCTCCTCAGAGAGCACTATATTTCCTTCCCTAATAAATTCTAGAAATGTGTATATTCTACTTTGTATAATTAAAATGAAAATATTATAGCATATATCTGCATATGGAAGACAAATTTATATGAATGCCCCATAATTTGAAATATTCATATTAAATACAGCATACTGAATTAGGGAAGATTTGCAGGGGATACTCTTGAAACTTAGCTACCTAATGAAAAGCATCTGCATTGCAGAAATAAGTAGACAGAGAATAGCTTACAATGGCAGTATCACCTTGACACTCCTATACTCAAGAAAGTCAAAGTCTATCTTTTTAACCAGCTTTCAGGACTTTCATTTATCTGCTTCTCTGTAGAAAGTTACTGAAATGTCCATTTATGTGCCACTTCTATGTAAAATCCATATGATACCACACTAACATTTAATGTATTGAATAGCTCAATAATATCCTCTACTTTAAATTTTGTGTGGAATTCAACTATGGACTTGTATCTTGATCTTTTATCCTTATTCAAATGATTCTACATTTTTTTCTGTATCATTTATTTGGGTTAAGCCAAGTGACCAATATTTTTTATAGTTTGGATACAAAAATAAATTTAATTAGCCATTGAACCTGCAAATAAGTGTATGTGGGGATTAATTGGAAGTGATTTGATCATTACACCGAAGAGTAGCCTTTTGTTTTCAACTGAATTTCCCAGACAGCTTAATATTTTCAAGTTATTAATTAATCAAATTTAGAAAATTGACATGAATGATGAGGAATATATTTTAGCATTGAGTGAGAGAAAAGTGAAGCCATCTCACTGAAGGAAAAAACAAGTTGGAAGGACAGATCAGAGTGAAATTTAGTCCAGTAAGGGTTCAGAGTCTGAGAGAATGAAAGCTTTAACTACAATGAGTCTCAGCTACTTAGTGAAAATATCTAGAGGAGGATAACCAGTTTCTCTCAGGTCACTGCTCTAAGGATCCTATGGAACAAAATGACAGTATCCTGGAGGCAGCCCAAAGAAAATTCAACCAAAGCATCTGGCTGGTGTGGCTCACTGGTTGAGCATCGACCTGTGAACCAGGAAGTCACGGTTTGATTCCTGGTCAGGGCACAGGCCCAGGTTGTGGGCTCGATCCCCAGTGGGGGCATGCAGGAGGCAGCAATCAATGATTATCTCTCATCATTGATGTTTCTATCTCTCTCTCCCTCTCCCTTCCTCTCTGAAATCAATAAAAATATATTTTAAAAAAGAAAATTCAACCAAAGGGATCAGTGAGTCAAGGATAGTAAATAAGAAGAGAAACCTAAGTTATTCCTCAACCTTCAACTTTGCTCTGACAGTTTCATCCCCATTGTATAGCACTTAATCTGAAGTTGCCTGTTTGCTTTATTGTGATATTTTCTGCTTTTAAAGTATCCCTGGATACTTATTTTTAGTTAACCTTTTCATTTTGATATAATTATAAATTCTCATATAGTTGTAAGCAATAATACAGAGATCCTGTGTACCCTTAACCAAGCTTTACCAGATGGTAGCATACTCTATATAGTATGACATTACCATGGACATCAACATTGATACAGTACACCAGTAGGATTCATATTTTTCCAGTTTTACTTGTACATGTGTGTGTATGCATGTGTGTTTTTAGTTCTACACAACATTGTCACATATTTATGTTTGTGTTTCATCCATGAGAGTCAAGAGGCAGTACACATTCATCACCACAAGGATCCCTTCTGCTGCCCTTTTTTTAAAAAACCCTCACCCAAGGACATGATTTTTTATTACTGAATTGAGAGAGAGAGAGAGAGAGAGAGAGAGAGAGAGAGAGAAAGAAACATAAATCAGTTACCTCTAATGTGCACCCCTACTGGAAATTGAACCCACAGCGTTTTGGTACATGGATGATGCTCCAACCAACTGAGCCACCCAGGCTTGGCCCTCCTGCTGCCCATTTATAAACACATCCATCTACCCCACCCACCCCACTCCGGTCCCTAACCTCTGGCAACTATTCCTCTCCATTCCTCTAATTTTGTCATTTCAAAAATTGTTATATAATATAAATAGAATCATACTATATGTGACCCTTTGAGGTTGGCTTTGTTTGTTCTATCAGCATAATTTCCAGGAGATTTATCCAAGTTGCTATATATATGAACAGTTCGTTCCTTTTCATTACAAAGTAATATTCCATGGTATGGATGTACCACAATTTGTTTAACCATTCACCTTTGAAGGGCATTTGGATCGTTCCCAGTTTTGCCTGTTACAAATAAAGCTACTGGGAATATTTATGTATAAGGTTTTGTATAAAAATCAGTTTCCATTGCTTTGGGATAAATGCCTAAGAGTTCAATAGCTGGACTGTATGATGAACACATGCCCAGCTTTGTAAGAAATGGCCAAATGTTTTCCAGAGTAGCTGTACTATTTATATTTCTACCAGAAATGCATGAGTGATCCAGTTTCTCCACATCCTCATCAGCATTTGATGTTCTCACTATTTTTTTAAATTTTAGCCATTATGATAAGTGTGTGATGCTAGCTCACTGTGGTTATATTTTACATTTCCCCAATGGTTAGTAATGTTGACTATCTTTTTCATGTGCTCATTTTTTCTGATGCTTATATTTAACATGACCCTGACTAAGAATGTTAAAAGCCTGGACAGGAGATAAGATTTGTCTTGAAAAATGAAGCCCTGCCAGATTTTGATTCCCAAATCCAATCCTGAATGAAGAAAAGAGAGCTGGCCATTAGCTCCATTGTTTATTAGAATTCTAATGTGTTTCTAAAGCAAGGGCATTTTAGTCAAATATAGTCACCCCTAATTATAATAGCATTCTTCTGAGCTACATAAAAGACTGATGAAATTTCTTTTTTGTTTCAATGATGTATTAGGAATCACATCTTAATTTTAGACATTCTTTATGAGTTATCATTGTTATAAATTTTATTTGGAGATACTCTGATGAGCCTCTTTAATTTGCAATAATCTATCAATATACTAAAAGTACATTCATTTCCTATCTCTTTGCAAATGTGTAATTTGTCTGTTATAGAAATGGGGAACTTGTCTCTTATAGAAAGTGCATTTACAAATGCATTGTTTCATTTTTAGATTATTTTTAAAAAGTGGTTATGCTGCTTAGGCTCTGAAAATAGCTAGTGCAATTACCTCCTCATATTGTTTTCTTTCCAAATAGACATTTTGTCTCCTTTCTTCAAATATTTTCCTTTTATCTTTAACAGGTTGATTTAGTGAATATTGGAAGCTCTGACATAGTAGATGGAAATCACAAATTGACTCTTGGTTTGATTTGGAATATAATCCTCCACTGGCAGGTAAGAATTCTGATGAATGTCTCCTTTTTGGGTAACATGTTGCTGATTCTCGCTTTCATTTTTTTCCCCCTTGACCTGCAAAAGAAAAACGTGTACATCTCTAACAATACAAAGCCCATCTCCATAGTGCTGCCTTTTAAGTTAGCACAACTAAGGTCATTTGAGATGTGAAGGAACAGCAGATTATAAAACAGATTCTAGCACATATGCAGGAATATTTTTTCTAAATGTTATCTCACTGGGTAGAGATGAGACAAAAAAGACAAGTGTCATCAACAGGGTAAGAAAAATATTTTTCACAAATATGTGTCTTCTATTACTTACCTTTAAGTGAACCTACATAGTTTTGGAAAATGAAAGGTATTTTTCCTGTTAATCACTACCAAATCAATGAGACTTTGTGAATCCTATGTATTCTCAATGTAAATTAATGCCAATAAAAGAGTAGTGGGATAGGATCATCTGTATGAGTATATGTGTTATACTTACAAACTGACTTTATAATCTGATTTGGAAATGGCATTTTTTCTGAACTACTTCAGCATAGAGTCTTCTGAATGTCTATATTTATTGGACCTCTGCAAAACAAACAATGTCATTTGGTTTAGTGGGAAGAGTACAGTTTCTTTTCAGTCAGACCAACATGAACTTAAATTCAACTCCACCATTTACCATCTTAATGACATTGAATTCAATGCCATCCCTTTCTGGGTCATAATTCTCTCACTGTCAAAATAGAAAAAAAATAAGAATGAACATCTATTTCATGTCAGGATTAAATGAGAGAATATCCATAAAGCACTCAGTACTGTGCACCATTTTCATTATAGTTATATCACATGAATAACTATGATTGCTTAGAGTTTTCTACTCATATTTTAAGAACTTGAAAGATAATTATGTCTGATTTTTTTTACTAACAGATTACTTTTTTATAAAAAAGATTTTTTTAAAAAAATGTTTTTATTGATTTTAGAGAGAGAGGAAGGGAGAGGGAGAGAGGCATAGAAACATCAATGAGAGAGAAATATCAATACTGATTGGCTGCTTCCTGCATGACCCCCCATCCCTTACTGGGGATAGAGCTACAACCAGGGCATGTGCCCTGACCAGGAATCAAACCAGCGAGCTCTTAGTACATGGGTTGACGCTCAACCACTGAGCAATAACGACTGAGCTAAAACAGCTTTTTTTGAGATGTAATTTATGTGTTATAAATTTACCTGTTCTAAGTATAAAATTCAAAGTATACCAGACTGGTTTAGTTATGTTGTTCAAGGCTTCTCAAACTATTTTGAGGATGGAACAGTAGCTCCACCCTACCAATCCATAAAAGACTTTAGGATATTTACAGAGTTGTACACCATCACAACAATGTAATTTTAGCACATTGCCACCACCCTAAAAATAAATCTCATGTTCATTTACAGTTACTCCCCACTCTCATCCCCTAGCCCTTGGCCACCATTAATCTATTTTCTGTCTCTATATGTCTGTATTTTTGGACATTTCATATCAATGGAATCATATAATACGTGTTCTTTGATATCTGGCTCCTTTCATTGAGCATAATCTTTGAGGTGTATCCCTATTGTAGCAGGTGTCACTATTTCATTTAGTAGGGTTAACTTTTTGTTTTTTTTATTGATTTTTTACAGAGAGGAAGGGAGAGAGATAGAGAGTCAGAAACATCGATGAGAGAGACACATCGATCAGCTGCCTCCTGCACATCTCCTACTGGGGATGTGCCCGCAACCCAGGTACATGCCCTTGACCGGAATTGAACCTGGGACCTTTCAGTCTGCAGGCCGACGCTCTATCCACTGAGTCAAACCGGTTTCGGCAGGGTTAACTTTTTTATGGAAGCATCCAAATCCTCAGAGGGAAGGAGGATGGGTTGACTTTTAATTTGAATTATAGGTTGGTCCTGCTCAGGGTCAGACACTATGTAGACTAGAGGTATACATACTCAACTTGGCAGCCATATTGTTCTTCCAGTTGATCCCCATCCCCATGTCTTTTTATTCTAAGCACTCTGAACAGGCTCAGTCCTATTTCACAGCGATCTGGGAAGCGAAAGAGAATAACCATAGTGGCTACCAATAGAGAATAACTCATACATACCTCAAATGAGCCAAAGGTTACCAATTTTGAGCCTTTTTCATATAGTGATGCTATCAAATAAAACCAGCAAAGCAACATCGGGCTCCTCACCCAACTGATTTGCTTCTGTTTCTCAGTATTACTCAAACTACCTTGAGAAAAGAACAGTTTTCTCCCCTTTTCCATTGTATGCAAAGAACAATGAAACTGAAGTGTTACCAACATGAAATAAAAAGACTCACAAAGCACAAGCCTATATTTTTATCATTAAATTGAACAGATGTAAATAGACTTTGTCAAATTGCAAACAGAAATTTCTAATGGACTATCAATTGCTTTATCTATTTGATGGCCTGGTAACAAATGGTTCCTGGAGGGACCCCAGCTTGTAGAAAACACTTTGGGTTTCACAGAGGTTGGTCGTGACAAAGCCAGCAGGAAAACTTAGCCCTGAACAGGACCTTCAAAGGGGATTTTAATTGTATTTATCATCAAAACTGTCTCTGATATGTCCTCACCATATCAGAGACAGTTTTGATGATATAGAGTTTCAAAACTAGCCTGTTGGATATTTTCTTCATTTGCTTGTGAGCTTGCTCATTTTTTATTAGCATGTGTGTGTGTGGCGGGGGGGAAGGGGGCTTTCACACCCAGGAATACCAGAAGGAATGCTTCTGCAGTCTTTCCTTGTCTGAGACCTCTCTGTTGTTTTCCATTTATGTCCTTGAATTACTATATCTTTGTGACTACAAGTACCTAGACTCTTTCCAGCTTCTGTCTCCTTATCTTATCTTTCTCTTCTATCACACTGCCCTGTTCTCCTAAAACTACAAATACACTAAAAATTCCTCCTCCTCAGTACTTCTTATCATAACCCAGTGAACCCCAAAAGATATTTTCACCAAGCGTACGTATTTGCCTTCTTATTAAATAGTCAAAAAAGCCCTTGGATTTCTGCAAAGATTAAAGGACATTCTGGCCAACCTAATGTACTTTCCGTATTTATCAGACTAAGAATGGCATTAAAAGATGGAAAAATGTGAATCTTTTGTTCCAGTGCCACATACTGTATTATTAATAGTGCTGTGTTTAGAGGCCTTCTCTTTGAACTTGTAAAAACTCAGAAACGTCAACCCTGTTTCCCCTGCCATTGTTTATCCAGTCTCTACTTAACACTGTTAGGCTGGAAAATCATACCTATAGTGAAGAGTATGCATCTTTGAACACCATTGTTAGATAGACAATGTGTGTTTGGCATCTTTTTCTTTCTTCTTTTTTTAAGTGTAAACCATCCTTTTATGGAGTTCAGCTCAGTTGTGGTAACCAGCTGGAGATGAAAACATACCCTAACAGGTGTGCTAGCAGAGGTCAGGCCCGAGCTTTGCTGGCTAACTCAGAGGAAACAATTCCAGGGCTACTTCACACTAGAATGTTTATCTGATTTATTCTTTGTATAGCATACAAGAGGAAGGTGGTTTTCCCACTGCTAAAAGCCCTTACTGTGAATTCCTGCCTATGTATACCTAGTGGGAAGTAGACTTTGAGCTAATCAGCTTAATTATGGCATGCCTTTAGGGCCAACACCTGTAGAAGGGAGAGGGTGACTGGAGTGAGAACAAGAGCCATAGTGCACACCCAACAGCAGCCTTATTCAACCCCATGGGGACTTTGGAGCTAGAATGAGCCTTTAGAGTTGTCCCAAATGGGCCTGAAATTAATGACCATTTCCTTTCATCAGTCACTAGATGTGGGTGGCCCTAGGAAGGGCATAGCCATAGGTGAGGTGACTGCAACTCAGTCCCTGAGGGGACTGACAGCTGAAGGCTGCCTGGTGAGAAATGGAGAACAAGCCCTTCCTAGAAGGAGAATCTTGGTGGTGCCTCTCAATGCCTATCACACCTTCTTTGCCCTGTTAATTCCCAGTTACTTTTTGAAATCATTGCTCAAAGACATTTCAATTTTTCCCTTTTAAAAACAGATGTATAGTTGTATGCATACACACATTTGTTTACATTGATTCTTTCTTTCTTAGAACAGTAAGCCCTGATTCTGGGAAATATTTCTGCTAAAAGACTCACCTTAGGACCAGCCCAGTATCTGACTGAAGGTTGATCCTTAATACAAATTTCTTGGTAATTGTCTTTCATATAGGAAAGGAAGACTGATGATTTCCTATTGCCCTTTATTTTTTTCTCAGCAACATTTGCACCCAAGTAAAAGCAATACCAAAGAGGCTGAGGTTGATAACAGAATTAGTGACATAATGATGCAAAAGGAGTTTTGGATTGAATACTGGGTTGTCCTTTCACATTATGGGCATGGAGGGCAGTCTGGCCAAGCATTTTGTAAATGAATCCCATTCATCATGGAAGGGTTGCCGGATCAGTGCAAATTCATCACCACCACTGAGCCATTATCTACTGATTCTGACCCGGTTCAGCACAGGACACTAAGTACACATCCAGCAATCACCGTACATGGAGGTTGTGTACTTTATGACTTTAATGATGAGAAAAATTATATATCTTTCATAACTATTTGACCTAATTTTCACTGAGTAACTGGCTAAATTAGCAGCTCAGGAAGGAATTAAGAAAACTGGATAATCTTCCCCTAACTAATTTAGCTATCAAGGGATGGTGACAAGTAAAAGCAAAGATTTCACACCATTACCACGTTTACAAAACATCATCTCAAATCCTTTTCAAGTATTTTAAAGTTAGATTTAATATCCTAAATTTTGCACTGAATCTGTTATGAAAAGATGACTAACATTGTAGATGTTAAAATATGTATTTCCCGTAAGGGCATTTTTTTTGACAGCTTAGACATTTTATTAAAATAATCATTTAAATTACAACCATCTCGGATGTCGCTAGGCCTCTCGCGTCCTCCAATAGATGCCTGTGCACGGGTTAAGGCTGGCCACCTGCTCCCCAACAGCCCCCCTGGGAGGGTCCGACCGGCCCCGTGGGTTGCAGCAGCAGCACCCAGTGATGAAGAAAAGAAAGGGCACGAATGTGGCCCCAAACCAGGGAGCCAGGGTGGGCCCCGCCCTGGCGGGGGCACACGTAAGGGCATTTGTTAACTTCTGCATGGATGAAGAAGCAAAATAAAATATCATATTTAGAATACACAATAAATATTCATCATACGATCAAACGGTGGTGGTACAGAGACCTTACACTAACCAAAAGGAAAGCCCTTGTTGGTAAAACCTAATCACATTTACTTCTATACTTCCTTCATGTATATAATAAGGGGCCTGACTTATATAAAGTAGTATAGTAATTATTTCCATAATAGAATATGTAGAGGGTTTGTTCTATAATGAGGTGTCACTGCTTTCTTGGAACCTAGAAAAAAATGTTTAGAGTGGATTTCGGCATCAGATTAATAAGAAGAATGAAACTGAAATACAATAACCTGCAGAATGGCATTTGCTTTGTACAAAGCCTAGAAGAAAATGTTCAGAAAATACTAAACAATACACCAAGAGTCTGGCTTTTTTCTCCTTTGGTCGAGTCTTGGTTTCCACTTCCGTTCTGGTGGGGGGGGGAGGGGGGAATAGGCAGCAAGGCCCAGCCGGCAGCTGCTGCTTCGCCTGAGTAGGGTCCCCAGATTTTGACACAGAGCCGCCTGGATCCTCCTGTCTGCGGGCTGTGCATCCCGGGCTGTGTGTCCTGTCTAGTTCGCCCTCATCCCGCCACAAGTGACATCGGGTCTGGCGTTCATTTCCTTCGTCCTCCACCCGGCATTCTCAGTAGCCACCTTCCTCCTGGCCGCTAGTGTTCCTGCCCCGTCCTCTACTTCCTGTTTGCTGAGCCAATAAGCTGAACGACACGTGGCACGTGGCGGGGCTTGTGCTGGCCCATGGTGGACCTCTGGCGTTCCTCATGTCTTTCGCCATCTCCATCGCATAAAGTCCTTGGACTGGGCTTCCCAGGCAGCCAGGGCATTAGGCTTCTTTGCTGCCACATGTACTTACAATGGACTTCTACCTGCTTTTGAACATCGCGGTTTAATTTCTCCAATGAGGGGACTCCGCAGGCGAGACCATAGCTGACGAGGTGGAAGGAAAGTATTAGGACTGGCGGTAAGGAGCCACCACTCCTGCACTTTGCGGCCATGTGATCTCGTGTGCTGAGAAGGAGGCCATGGCTTCTCAGAGAGCAGCAGCTGCTGCTGTTGAGGAGCCTGTCTCCTCACAGCCCCAAGGTGAAGTTCCTGAACCCAGCACACAAGACAGTGCCCCTCGGCCTGGCATTATCTAACCACCCTGCACGTGAGGGCATCTTGAATGTTCTGCACCATCTTTTCATGTTTGCCCCACAGACCGTAAGCCCTTAAGCTTCTGCTGAAAACAAGCACTAGGGAACAAAGCAGGTAGAGCCTGCGGGAGTGGGGGTGGGGAGGGAGGACATGTAAGACAGAAACCACCACAGGGCCAACATGCCAGGCCCCACTGTTTTTTCTGGGTCTCCATTTGGTGCCTCTGTTAGTGCCAGGCACTTTGTTGACAATGATCCTTCCAAAGTTCTTTTGTTCAGGGGACACCAGCCCCCTCTTCATTCTCAGGCAGGGGGAAAATGGACCTTTGCCCTCCCATTTAGGAGAGATTGGGTCTCAGTGCCCCTAACTGGCTCCTCACACCCTTGGAGACAATATTTTTTGGTGAAATGACTATTCTGGTCCTAAGACGGTTTCATAGAAAAGCTCCTAGACTTGCTTATCAGGTCCAAAATATCAAAGGTACCAAATAATGAAACAACAGTGACAGTGTCCAGGGTAGCCAAGCAGGCCCACCCAAACCCTCTCTTTCCCTGGGGCCTCCCCCAGCAGGTGAGAGGTCTTCCAGCCCAGGACAGTGTGCTTCTAGACACCAGAGCACGTCTCCTAATAAACCACTTCCCGAGCAGTGAGAAGTGCCTTCTATGTTCACCTAAACACCTGTGCTGTGTATGTATCCTCAATGGGGTTTTGTAACTGTATTTTTTTTTTATACCAAAGCTTCCTAAATGGCATTTCCTGTGGCCCGAGAGGCCTCACAAATGAGCCAGAGTTCTGGACCCATGCTTTGGGCATTTTGTAACCTTTCCACTCTCATAAGTGAATTTCTTAGGCTGAAAAAAAGGCATAAAGGTTTAAACCAGACTGACCACCACAAACAAATCACCACAAAACAAAAAAAACAAGGTAACAGAGCCACAACGTTTAGAGATAAATATTCTTTTCTTTTGTTGATTTTTTTTTCTTTATTTTAAACTAGAGCAGCGGTTTTGGTTCTCAACCTGTGGGTTGCAACCATCGGAAAACACATATACCATATCAGATATTTACATTACGATTCATTAACAGTAGCAAAATTACAGTTATGAAGTAGCAACAAAAATAATTTTATGGTTGGGGGTCCCACAACATGAGCAACTGTATTAAAGGGTCACAGCATTAGGAAGGTTGAGAACCACTGAACTAGAGACCTCGTGCACGAAATTTGTGCACAGGGAGGGTCCCTAGGCCTGGCTGGCGATCAGGGCTGATCAGGTTCCCCGCCTCCTGCCTCCTCCTTTCCTTGCTCCCTCAGTGCCCCACCGCCGCCGCTGGTCACCTGCCATGTTCTCCGCCGCCCCCTGGTGGTCAGTGCACATCATAGCGAGTGATCAAACTCCCGGTCTCCCAAACTCCTGAGGGGACAATTTGCATATTAGCCCTTTATTATATAGGATAGGCCAGCCGTGGGCAAACTACGGCCCTCGGGCCGGATCCGGCCCGTTTGAAATGAATAAAACTAAAAAAAAAAAAAAAAAGACCATACCCTTTTATGTAATGATGTTTACTTTGAATTTATATTAGTTCACACAAACACTCCATCCATGCTTTTGTTCCGGCCCTCCGGTCCAGCTTAAGAACCCATTGTGGCCCTCGAGTCAAAAAGTTTGCCCACCCCTGGGATAGGCCAAGTCATTTCTATCTTTTTTCCACTTTGGTCAGTAAACATAATTTGCATTATTTTAAGTTATAGTATAAACCTAGGGGATTTAATCTTCTATAGTTTGTCCTTTGATTCTTACAATAACCTTGTATGTGTAGTTAAAGAAACAGAGGTCTAAAATGGTTAAGTTGCCCAATTAACATAATTCATTAATAGCAAAGGCAAAATTTAAAATCTAGGCTTTTAAAAAAGTAAGCCCAGCCTGGCTGGTGTGCTCAGTGGTTGGTTGAGCATCGACCTATGAACCAGGAGGTCACGGTTCAGTTCCATTCCCGGTCAGGGCAGTTGCCGGGGTTGTGGGCCCTATCCCCAGTGTGGGACATGTAGGAGGCAGCCAGTTAATGATTTTCTCTCATCATTGATGTTATTTCTCTCTCCCTCTCCCTTCCTCTCTGAAATCAACTTAAAAAAAAGTAAGACCAATCTTTTAGCCACTGTGCTATTCTTCTTATCCTAGAACCACTAATATATCTTAAGTCCCTGGTTAACAAGTGTAATGTTTTATACATTCCCTTCTCTAGCATATCTACTGAAAGTTAGAAGTTGATCAGTTCTAAAAATTAAAAATTAGTAGTTTAACATGGCAGAATCCAGAATTGATGTTAGCCATACTCAACCAATGGTATATCATTGATACTAACCAATCATAAGAGACTCCTAATTAGAATGAACTGGTAGAATCTATTATTTCTTATTACTAATTGACCCTAAAATTCCCATTATTTTTTTAAAATATATTTTTATTGGTTTCAGAGAGGAAGGGAGAGGGGGAGAGTGATAGAAACATCAATGATGAGAGAGAATCATTGATCGGCTGCCTCCTGCACACCCGCTACTAGGGATCGAGCCCACAGCCCGGGTATGTGCCCTTGATCAGAATCAAACCCGGGACACTTCATTCCGCAGGCCAACACACTATCCACTGAACCAAACCAGCTAGGGCAAGTTCCCGTTATTTATTACTGAAGATAAGGACATTCAAATATAAGTTTGTGTGATTCTTGTTCAGGGAATGCATTTTCTCATGAAAATTTCATTCCACACATAGGTCAAAAATGTAATGAAAAATATCATGGCTGGATTGCACCAAACCAACAGTGAAAAGATTCTCCTGAGCTGGGTCCGACAATCAACTCGTAATTATCCACAGGTTAATGTCATTAACTTCACCACCAGCTGGTCTGATGGTCTGGCTTTGAACGCTCTCATCCACAGTCATAGGTAAGGAGACTGCTGAGCCATTGAATAATTTTTATAAGTATTGGGTTAGAGATTGATATTTTTTTCTCCAATGTGGTTCCAGATCATCCCCCACTATGCAATGTGTTATGTGTGTTGACCATGTTTATCTAACCATGCACTGGAATGCACCGAATAAGAATATTTATTGTTTTTTTATGTGATATATAATTTACCTGTTGATTAAATGACCAGAGCACGAATATGGTTATGGTGGAGGGGAGGATCAACATATTTGAAATAAGAAATCTACCAGAAAACCAAGGTTATTTTTTGACTTTGCTAAGAATGCAGTTTGTCTTTCTATACAAATAATGTGTTAGTATGAGTTCAAACTATAGAGCTAAAAATGGTTCCATATCTCGTGAGTGGCTGTAGTAAAATTAATTATCATCATCAATTTAATAATTATAAAAGGAAACATTTTGCTTATCCATACACACTTAGATAGCACATACCATAAGGCCCTGTATATTTTTTATATTTCAGAGTTAAAAGAGACTCTGAGCAGCTTAGCAATCAAAGAAGGCAAAGAGCAGACCACAGTTAATTTTATGACTCAGGGCTCAGAATATCAAAAATAATTGCTCTGGAACAGCAAAGCAATTGCTATTAAACAAGAGAGAGTTCTTCTGTGAATCTTCATACAAAGTATAGAAGGAGACTTGACTTGGGTGGTGCATACACAATGCAACATGCAGATGATTTATTATAGAAAAATAATAATTCAGTGTAATTTAGTGAACCAAATGTCCTTAACTCTATTCCACACAATAGTATACATTCTAAGATAAAAAAATACTTGTTTGAATTTTCTTGTATAAAGGAGCTCAGTAAATGAATGAAAAACAGTTCAAGAAAAAGCAAAACAACATGGTAAATACACATATAATGCATTCATATATGTTATTATATAATATTGAAATATATATTACCTGTATAATACATTTACTCTAAGGAATATCTGCTTTGGTTTTCCTATTATCTATCTGTTTTACCAAGCCCAATCTCCACGGTCAAAACATTACTTTATTAACTGTGTTTGAAATGTCACTGGACTGTACCTTCCCTAATTTTCAATACAGCTTATCTTTCTTTTCCTATGCCAGTCTTGCTTCTAGAAAAGTCCAGAGTATGAATTTTCTTCAAGGTAAAGCTCAATTCAAAGAGCAAAGTCTCTCTAAATAAGCATCTTTGTTGGGTGTCTTGCTCCAGCTGGGTTTAATTAACCCCATTCAGGTTGAGTTTTCAGGTGAAGGATTCAGCAACCTGATTTTCCAGAGGAAGCAGGCTCCCACTCAATGGGTATGTTAAGCAATGTTAACACCTTTGTTTTTCATAAATATAACACAATGAAAAATTTTCCACAGCTTCAGTGCAGCCTTATAAGAAGGGATAGAGATGTTCATTCTGCATAAGTCAGCACTCATTTATGCAGCCACATGCTCCCAGTAAGGGCCTGAACATATTGATCTTGTACACATTTGCAGATGAATAGAAATAGCAAGGATCAGGTCATGCAGTCCTTGTTGGCTCTTTAACATTTTCTTTTCAAGTGGAAGACTTCAATCCTGCAAGCATGTTCATACACTACATTTGTTCATATTATACTTCATGAATTCTGAATATGTTTGTAAATAATACAGTAAACATATCCAGATTGCCCGCTGTGTCAGTCTCTGACCCACTCTTTCTCTGGCAAAATATCTTCATTTATATATTCTCTCCTGTCATGTTGAATGAGTCAACCACAACTACCTTTTTATGCAAAACTTTTCAAGAGCTTTCTCACAGTTGATAATATCTTTCATGAATCATCTCCTTTTTGTCTCTGACAGATGTTCATATTGTTTAAGAAAAAAATGGTTGAACTTTTTGTTCCAAGGTTATTGCCATTGGTATACTTAGAAATGTCATGAGGTGTCCTGATTTCAATAATTGAGTGACTAAGCTATATAGGACAAAGGTGTATACACTTAATATAAAACATGAGGGATGGATAAAGGGATTTGTGGTTAAAAAATTTGTGGGTTTATATCTATTTAAGGATAAATTTTAACTTAATATGTAAGAAATTAAAAGTATTATCTTAAAACACAAAGTCCAGGACAGTGTCATTAAAAGGAAGCCCCATTTTACTTTTATGGGAAAAAGCAAATGATAATTGATTAGAAATATGCTCAAAATATGCAGATTAGTTGCTATAAATTAAAGTTGCAATTAAGTTTTCTTCCTAATTGCTTATTTTAATTTGTTACCATAGAATAAACACAGCATGTGTTTTTTAAAAATTTCTTTATTGTTTAAAGTATTACGTATAATATTACATATGTCTCCTTTTTCCTCCATTGACCTCTCCCTGGCCACCCCCATCCCCCAGGACATACCCTTACCCCCTTAGTGTCTGTGTCCATTGGTTATGCTTATATGCATGCATACAAGTCCTTTGGTTGATCTCTTACCCCCCTCCTCTGCCTTCCCTCTGAGGTTTGACAGTCTGTTCAATGCTTCTCTGTCTCTGGAACTATTTTTGATCATCAGTTTATGTTGTTCATTATATTCCACAAATGAGTGAAATCATGTGATATTTTTCTTTCTCTGACTGGCTTATTTCACTTAGCATAATGCTCTCCATGTCCATCCATGCTGATGCGAATGGTAATAATTCTTTCTTTTTTACAGCAGTGTAGTATTCGGTTGCATAGATGTACCACAGTTCTTTAATCCAGTCATCTGCTGATGGGCACTTAGGCTGTTTCCAAATCTTAGCTATTGTCAATTGTGCTTCTATGAACATAGGGGTGCATATGTCCTTTCTGATTGGTGTTTCTGATTTCTTGGGATATATTCCTAGAAGTGGGATTATTGGGTCAAATGGGAGTTCCATTTTTAATTTTTTTAAGGAAACTCGATACTGTTTTCCACAGTGGCTGCACCAGTCTGCATTCCCAACAGCAGTGCACGAGGGTTCCTTTTTCTCCACATCCTCACAAGCACTTGTCATTTGTTGATTTGTTGATGATAGCCATTCTCACAGGTGTGAGATCATATATCATTGTCATTTTGATTTGCATCTCTCACATATTTTCGTATGTCTCTTGGCCTTCTGTATGTCCACTTTCAAAAAGTGTCTATTAAGTCCATTTCCTATTTTTGATTGGATTGTTTATCTTCCTTTTGTTAAGATCTCTGAGTTCCCTATAAATTTTGGAGATTAGGCCCTTATCGGATATAACATTGGCACAATCTGCTTTCCCATGCAGTGGGCTGTCTTTTTGTTATGTTGATGATTTCTTTTGCTGTGCAGAAGCATTTTATTTTGATGTTGTCCCATTTGTTTATTTTCTCCTTAGTTTCCATTGTCCCAGGAGCCATATCAGTAAAGCTGTTGCTACAACATAATGTCGTATATTTTGCTTCCTGTGGATTCTTCTAAGATTTTTATGGTTTTCTGTTTTACATTTAAGTACTTTATCCATTTTGAGTTTATTTTTGTGTATGGTATAAGTTGGTCGTCTAGTTTCATTTTTTTCTCATGTATCTGTCCAATTTTCCCAACACCATTTATTGAAGAGAATATCTTGACTCCATTGTATGCTCTTGCCTCCTTTGTCCAATATTAATTGAGCATAATGGCTTGGGTCGATTTCTGGGTTCTCTGTTCTGTTCCATTGGTCTATGTGTCTGTTTTTGCACCAGTACCAGGCAGTTTTGAGAAATATGGCTTGGTAATATAGCTTGATATCTGGTATTGTGATCCCTCTAACTTTGTTCTTCTTTCTTAGGATTGATGTGGCTATACAGGGTCTTTTTAAATTCCAGATGAATTTTTGGAGAGTTTGTTCTAGATCGTTGAAAAATGCCGTTGGTATTTTAATGAGGGTTGCATTGAAACTGTAGATTGCTTTGGGTAGTATGGGCATTTTAATGATGTTGATTCTACTGATCCATGAACACAGTATGTTCTTCCATTTGTTTATGTCTTCCTCTATCTCTTTTTTTCAATGTCCTGTTGTTTTTTGAGTACAGGTCTTTTACCTTCTAGTTAAGTTTATTTCTACGTATCTTAATTTTTTTGGTGCAAAGGAAAATGGGATTGTTTTTTATTGTTGTTGTTGTTTTTTGATTCTCTTTCTGTGAGTTCATTATTGGTGTATAAAAAGGCCATAGATTTCTGTGTGTTGATTTTGTATCCTGCTACATTGCCAAATTTATATATGAGGTGTAGTAGTTTTTTGATGGCATCTTAGGGTTTTGTATGTATAGTATCATGTCATCTGCGAATAAGGAGAGTTTTACTTCTTTTCCAATTTGGATGCCTTTTATTTCTTCTTGTCTGATTACTATGGCTAGCACTTCCAGTACTATGTCGAACAGGAGTGGTGAAAGTGGGAATCCCTGTCTTGTTCCTGTTCTTAGGGGAAATGGTTTTAGTTTTTGCCCATTGAGTATGATGTTGGCTGTAGGTTTGTCATATAAGGCTTTTATTATGTTGAGCTATGATTCCTCTATTCCCACTTTGCTGAGAGTTTTTATCAAGAAAGGGTGTTATATTTTGTCAAATGCCTTTTCTGCATCAATTGATGATTATGTGATTTTTATCTCTCAATTTGTTTATGTGATGTATGACGTTTATTGATTTGCAGATGTTGTACCATCCTTGCATCCCTGGAATAAATCCCACTTGGTCATGGTGTATAATCTTTCCATTGTAATGCTGGATCTGATTTGCTAGAATTTTGTTGAGGATTTTAGCATCTATGTTCATCAGAGATATTGGCCTGTAATTCTCTTTCTTTGCAGTGTCTTTATCTGGTTTTGGGATTAGGGTAATGCTGGCTTCATAAAGAGAGCTTGGAAGTGTTCCTTCCTCTTGAATTTTTTTGAATAGTCTGAGGAGGAAAAGTTTTAGTTTTTCTTTAATGTTTGGTAAAACTCCCCTGTGAAGCTGTCTGGCCCAGGGCTTTTGTTTGATGGAAGTTTTTTGATTACTGCTTCAATTTCCTCCATAGTTATTGGCCTATTCAGATTTTTTGATTCTTCCTTATTGAGTTTTGGAAGGTCATATTTTTCTATGAATTTGTCCATTTCTTCTAGATTGACCAGTTTTTCAGAATAGAGTTTTTCATAGTATTTATTTTACAATCCTTTTTATTTCTGTGGGGTCTGTTTTTATTTTGCCTCTTTCATTTCTGATTGTGTTTATTTGGGTCCTCTCTCTTTGCTTCTTGGGGAGCCTGGCTAGAGGTTCATCTATCTTGTTTATCCTTTCAAAGAACCAGCTCTTGGTTTTGTTGATCTTTTGTATTGTTTTTTTTTTTTGTCTCTGTCATTTATTTCTGCTCTGATCTTTATTATTTCCTTCCTTCTCACTCTGTGCTTTTCTTATTGCTCTCTAATTCTTTAAGTTGTAGAGTTAGATAATTTATTACCAGTTTTTCTTGTTTTTTTGAGGTAGGCCTGTAATGCTATGAACTTCCCTCTCATGACTGCTTTCACTGTGTCCCATATATTTTGGATTGTTGTTTTTTCATTGTCATTTGTTTCCAGGATGTTTTTTTTTCTTCTTTGATATATCTGGTAATCCAATGATCTATAATAATAAAAGTGTAATATGCAAATTGACTGAATGACCGAACAGCGGAATGACCATCCGGACAACCTTCCAGACGACCACTCTGTGACATCCATTGGCGCCAGGCCAGCCAAGGCGGGTGCGATGCGATTGGTTAGGGGCCAGCCATCTCTCCATGATCGCCCTGCAGGGGGAGGCCTAGGCCACTGGCTGGCGGGGCAATTGATCAATTGGGGGGCTCCATGATCGCCCCAAAGAGGGAGGCCCAGGCTACCCAGAGGCAGCACTGCAGTGGGTGGATGGGGCCTCCGTCTGGGAGGGCAATCTATCCCAGAGCCCCGGCCAGGTGGGCAGGGCCTACCTCTTAGGGGCGATTGATGGGAGGGCTCTCAGAGTGTGAGAGGGCACAGGCCAGGCTGAGGGACCAACCACCCCCTCCCAAGTGCATGAATTTTGTGCACTGGGCCTCTAGTTTAATAATATGCTATTTAGCCTCCAAGTGTATGAATTTATTTGATTGTTTTTATTATAGTTTATTTCTAATATTATGCCATTGTGATCTGAGAAGATGCTTGATATGTTTTAAATCTTCTTGAATTTGAAGAGATTTTTGCCTGTGTCCCAATATGTGGTCTATCTTTGAAAATGTCCCATGTGCACTTGAGAAGAATGCATATTATATAGCTTTGGGGTGAAATGTTCTGAAGATGTTGATTAAGTCCATCTGATCTAGTGAGTCATTTAGGATTGCTATTTCTTTGCTGATTTTTTTGTCTAGAGGATTTATACAGTGATATCAATGGGGTATTAAAGTCCCCTACTATGATTGTATTGTTGTCATTTCTCTCCCTTGATATCTTCCAGTTTTTTTATTTATTTTTTTACGTACTTCAGTGTTCTTGCATTGGGTGCATATACTAGTATGTTTACCAGAGTTGTATCTGCTTGTCGTATCCCTTTAGTATTATGAAGTGGCCTTCCTTATCTCTTGTTATGGCCTTCACTTTGAGGTCTATTTTGTCAGATATTTCTACCCCAGCCTTTTTTTTCATTTCCATTTGCCTGAAAAAATATTTTTCCATCCCTTCACTTTCAGTCTTGTGTGAGTCCCTTTTCCTGAGGTGGGTCTCTTATAGACAGCATATATATGGGTCATGTATTCTTATCCATTCAGCCACTCTGTCTTTTGATTGGAGCATTTAGTGCATTTACACAGCACATGGTTTTAAAAGTAAGTCAGACAACAACATCGATGGACCGCGAGGATATTACGCTAAATGAAACAAGTCGGACAGAGAAAGACAAATACCATATGATTTCACTTATGTGTGGAATCTAAAGAATAAGAAAAATGAACAAACAAAATAGACATAGACTCAGAGATACAGAGAACAGACTGATGGTTGCCAGATGGGAAGGGGGTGGTTAGAGGGATGGGTAAAAAGGTGAAGGTATTACTATTTTGTAACTACCAATGCACAAATTGGTAGTTACAAAATAGTCATGGGGATGTGAAATATAGCATAAGGAAGATAGTCAATAATATTTTAATAACTATGAATGGTACCAGGTGGTACTAGATTTATTGGGGGGATCACTTTTTAAAAAATAATTATTGATTGATTGACTTTCAGAGGGAGAGGAAGGGAGAGAGAGAAAGAGAGAGAGAGAGAAAAAGAAACATTGCTTTGTTGTTTCACTTATTTATGCACTCATTGGTTGATTCTTCTATGTGCTCTGACCTGGGATTGAGTCCACAACCTTGGCTTATCTGGACGATGCTCTAACCAACTGAGCTAACCAGCAAGGGCTGAATCACTGTTTAAATTCTATAAATGACTAACCATTATGCTATACAAGTGAAACTAATATAAAATAATATTGAATGTCAACTGTAATTGAAAAATTAAAAAAGGAAAAAATAAAAGAACAATCCCATAAAATAAAATATATACAGCAAAAAAAAAGTAAGTTAGATGTGTGTAAAGGAAAAAATCAAGCAAAATGTGTATTCATGACCCTAACCCTACCCCATCACACTCCACTTCCTAGAAGTGGTCCCCCGCTTCTTTTATTCTGATAGTCATAATTATGTATTTTTATTTCCTGATTAGTTGATTTCTGAAAGTATATGGATTGCCTCCTTAATACAAAGCTGCAAACCAATAGTAATTTTATGTTCTTATTTTTATTTTTTTTCCAATAGTAATTTTATATTATAATAAAGAGCATTTATTTGAGCAAAAGGAGCTCTAATCCTAGAGACACAGATTCAGGTAGCAACCTAAATTGTGCTCCACTGAGACAAAGAGGAGGCTACCTTATATGGCACAAGTTTCCCCACAGCTTCTCAATTAGGTCTATTTTATGTAAATGACAAATAGAAATCGCGCAGTTCTGCTTGGACAGGGCAGGTCTCAGTCCTTGGTAGAAAGACAAAACCAGGGTTTCCCTGTAGTGTTGAATATGGTGAAACAAGTGGGCCATACTAGGGAAGCTGAGAGTTCAGTCTGAGAAGCCCCTGTCAGTAATTGTCTGCTAGACTCATTATTTATAAAATTTGGGCTTTAGGTGGTCATGGGGAGTCCATTTCAGCAGATAGATTCCTTCTTGGGGTTCATATCAGATTAATCTTTCTTCTCTGGGTCTACAAAGCCCACAAATATTACCGCTCATCCCTATCTATTTCCTAGTTTGATTACCATTTTAAAATAATTTTATTACTATTTAAAAATAATGCTATTTTAAAATAATTACATTATTCTTATTGTTGCTTGTATTACTTAAAATGATAGTGGTGTACCTTTTTTCAAGTTTAGACGTCTGTTGACTACCTGTTATGAAGAATGAGGAAATTTTCACACTTATACTTACTTTATCCTCTTTTCTCCTCTCCACCTTCCATTTTTTTAAATTATATTATCGCTAGAGGCCTGGTGCATGAAATTCTTGCATGGGTAGGGTCCCTTGGCCTGGCCAGCGATCAGGTCTGATCTGTGAGGCAACCAGTGGAGGATCGGGGACCCTGCTTGCACCTGCCTTGGGCTGATGCCACCTGATCGCAGGCCCTGCCCCCTGCCACCATCGCTGTTCGCTGTCTTTGGGGCGACTGGTGGGGTGATCGGGACCCCTGCTTGCACCCGCCTTGGCCTGGTGCTGCCCGCTCATCTGCTCCACCATCCCGCTGCAGTACCACTCTCATTGGGGCCCATCAGGGCCGGGGTTGCCTCCACTGCCGCCTGCTGCCAGTGCCGTGTTGCCGACACCCGCCATGTTCCGCGCCACCCCTTGGTGGTCAGTGCATGTCTAACTCCCAGTTGGTCGAACTCCTGTCTGTGGGGACAATTTACATATTAGTCTTTTATTATATAGGACTAGAGGCCCGGTGCATGAAATTCGTGCATGGGGGGAGGGGTCCCCTCAGCCCAGCCTGCACCCTCTCCAATCCGGGACACCTCGGGGGATGTCCGACTGCCAGTTTAGGCCCGATCCCACAATCCGGGACTGCTGGTTCCCAACCGCTCACCTGCCTGCCTTACTGATTGCCCCTAACTGCCCCCACTGCTGGCCTGGTACACCCCAAACAGCACCCCCTGCCAGCCTGGTTGCCCCCAACTTCCCACCCCGCCAGCCTGGTAACCCCTAACTGCTTCCCCCGCCGGCCTGGTCACCCCAGACTGCCCCCTGCCAGTCTGGTTGCCCCTCATTGCCCCCACCCTGCCAGCCTGGTCACCCCCAACTGCCGCCCCTGCCAGCCTGGTTGTCCCATGCAGCCTGCCATTCAGTCATTTAGTCACCCCTCACTCACCCCCCTGCTGGTCTGTTCCCCCCATGCAGTCTGCTGTTCAGTCGTTTGGTTACCCCTCACTGCTCCCCCGCTGGCCTGGTCACCCCATGCAGCCTGCTGTTCAGTCATTTGGTTGCCCCTCACTACCCCCCTGCCAGCCTGGTCATCCCATGCAGCCTGTTCGATTGTCCATTTGGTTGTTTTGGTTGCAACGGCCGCTTAGGCATATATATATATGCCTAAGATATATATGCCTAAGATATATATATATCTACCCTAATAAAAGACACACATGCAAATTGACCGTACCTTAGCTATGCCTTAAGCCATGCCCACCAGCCAATCAGAGTGACTATATGCAAATTAACCAAACCAAGATGGTGGCTGGCAGCCACAGAGCTGGAGCAAGCAGGAGGCTTGGTTGCTCCAGTGATGGAGGAAGCCAAGCTTCCTGCCTGCCACGGCCAGCTCTGAGCTCCACTCAAGGCAACAAAGTTTCAATTATAGAAGATAAATAAACCCCAGATACCTGCTTTCAG
>NW_005371389.1:123267-166020 GCF_000412655.1 Myotis brandtii | reverse complement strand
CTCTAGTGTGTGTGTGTGTGTGTGTGTGTGTGTGTGTATATTCTTGCATCAGCAATGTTTCTAACATTTATATCTGTTCTGTAAGTATAGGTATTATTGGCTTGAGTTTATAAGTTGAAAATTTGTTGTTTTATAAATATAACTAACCATAGAACGAAGTAATGGAATTTAATGTTTTTAAGGAATTATTATTTTGTGGGCAGTCTTCTAAGTAAAATATCCCATATATTTCTCATTACATAGATACAGTGATTAGCCCCATTTTACAAATTGGAAAACTAAGGCATATAGAAGTTATGTGATTTCCCTAAGACCATTTGGCTAATATGTGGTGGAATTAGGATTTGATTTATAGAAGACATTGCTTATCTACTAGTCTATGTTGTATAATTCAATATGTTTCCTCAAAATACTGGTAATCCTTAGTTACATTTCCCTTACTTATGAATTATGGTCTAGGTTAGCATGAGCAGGTATGTGGCTTTCCTCTAAAATTGGTTAGTTCTACAATTCTTCATATATTTGAAAATCATAGTTATGTAAAGTGTTAATTACTGATGAGTTTTAATGGTTTAAAACAATTAATTGGAGTAATTTTAATTCTAGAAGAGACCTCAAAGGCCATTTCATATAATTCCTTCTTTTTCAAATGAAAATACTGAAGTTCAAATAGATTACATGACTTAGATATGTTCTTGCTTAGATGTTTAGTTAGTGGCCAAGGAGAAGGGGGAGGGGATGAAAAGAAGAGAGTTAGAATACAGAAACAATTTTATTCTTCCCCATCATACTCATTTAATCTTGGTTACTCAACTGTAGGAGAGAAAACTAGTTTCCCACACTCCCCCACCTATATTCCTTTTCACTCCCATTACTGAGAAATGAAAAACCGAAGATGGGCAGAGGTTGCATAGTGAAGTTCAAGTTTCCCCAAATAGTCTAGAATTTAAATTTTATTTTTTATAGTCTTCCCACTACTGGAGGCAGCTCCGAATTTATACATATTTTAGGTTCTAAAAAATTGTTAGCTGTTTTGCGTAACTTGGAATAATTAGGGTATTTAGGGGAGAGTAGATTTCCTAAGAAGTACACAAAATTCTGGTGAGTTAATCAGGCTAGGAGCAATTAAAAAAAGGAAATGATTGTTAAATGAGAAATAAAATTGGATCTTTCTTTTGAATTATGGTTTTAGAAAATAAGAGGGAAGCCCATCCTTGTATCTTCTTCCCTTGCAGAGCATGAGTTCTTAATCAGTAGTCTACGGACAGACCCATATATCTTAAAATTCTATGCAAATTCTGTTTAAAGATATGGACAGGTATTTGTCTGAGTAGACATGTCATAGCACTAAACACATTCTCAAATGTAACTATGATTCAAAAAAGTGAAGGACCACTTACCTTATGGTTTCCAATGTTGTTGGAGTAAATTGTAATTTCTTAATAGGCAAGGCCTTTGCGTACTCATCCCAGTCCCTCCTCCTAACCATATCTCCCACCACTTGATACTAGAAATCTCCCAGTGAAGCCAAGCCTATGAGTTTTTGAATGACTGAGCACGTTGTGCATTTTTCTTCCCTAAGAATTTTGTTTCTTTAATATCCACACAACCTAGAATTCATTTTCAAATGCTATTCTTAACTATAAACACAATTTGCCATTTGAGACTCCCTTAAGCTTAAAAAAAGTTCTTGACCTTGTCAGATGTTAAAAAGCCTTATATCTTATCTGTAGTTTTCAAATTTAGAATTTATTTAACTTACTGTGATGTATGCATTTTTCCTCATTATATGTAAAAATTTTATAGGATAAGAACTGCTTCTTACGCTAGGTGTTTTCTCTATTATCAAGTAAAATGATACTGATATAGTATGTTCTCTTCCATTTTCTGGTGTAGTCAATAAATGTTTATCGAACCCTTACTATGTGTCAGACTGGGTTTCTAGAAGTGAACAAAACTGACAAAAAATAATATTATGTATTCTACATTCCCCTGGTGGAGATAGATAAAGGAGATTAATTAAAAATACATAAAATGTTAAATAGTAGTAAGTGCTAATGAGAAAAATGCAGAACAGTTAATAGGAAAAGGAAATGAGTGTATGTAAGTTTGTTTTGGGAGCGAGCAATTTTAGATGTGGGAGGGCAAGGAAGGAGTCACCAATAATGTGATTTTGGAGCAAAGACTCAAAATATGTGGAGTGAACCATGTTGATGTATGGGGAAAGAGAACTCCAGGTGGAGGTAACAGAAAATGCAGGAAACTAGCCTGTTTGAGGAATATGAGGAGAGAGGCAAGAAATAAAATCAAGGGTTTATTGGTGAGCCAGACCATGTAGGGCCTTGCTGAATCCGTAAATTTTACTCCCCAATAGCAGGTATTTGAGAATAGTATTATGATGAACCATTTTAACAGATCACTCTGGCAGCTCTGCTAAGAATATATTAAGAAGCACAAGGGTGGGAGTTGGGTAGCCAAGGCTATTGCAATAATCCATGCAAAATCAAATGGTGGTTTTGGATTAAGGTGATGGCAGCAAGATAATGAGGAGTGATCAAATTCTGGAGATATTTCCAGCTAAGTGTTGCATGAGAGTGAAAGAGTCCTCAATATTCACTCCAAGGTTTCTTGTCTGAGCATACTGAAAGTTTGAACTTGTCATTGGTTGTTGAGGAAGGGAGGACTTCAAGAGAAGTAGGTGGGTTTGTGGGGGAGTGTGATGGGGATGGATATCAGAAGCTCAATTTTGGATGTTTGAGTCTTATGATAACTCTAAGTGGAGATAATGAATAAGCAGATGACCTGAGAGTCTGGAATTCAGGAAAGAGAGCTGGACTAGGTTTATATAATTAGAAGTTACCAACAAATGACTGGTATTCAAATCCATGAGATTGGATTTGATTAACACATTATTGTTTTCTGGAAAAGGTAGAATAAATTCTGCTTAATTTCTCTCAGGATTTTTAATTAAAATTGTGCCTTGTTTAAGTGGAAAAGCTTATTGAGGGATATCGAAGAATAACAATTTTAAGGACGATGGGCATGGGTTGTCAATTAAAAACCAGAATTGAAGTGAATTTTATGAAACATTCTAAATTGATTTCTATTTGTCTTTGTGTGTGTGTGTTTTAGGCCAGACCTGTTTGATTGGAATAGTGTGGTTTGCCAGCAGTCAGCCGCACAAAGACTGGAACATGCATTCAACATCGCAAAACATCAATTAGGCATAGAGAAACTACTGGATCCTGAAGGTTGGTATATTTCTGGACTACTGCCGTTTTCAATATCATTTAATGTTTATTGCCATAGACTTAACATTTCCACAAACTAGGCCCAAAGTAGAAACTATGCATCATATGTTTTTCTATAGTCCAGATGTATTTAAAAAGTTCTGTATTCTTGCAATATATCATGAATTGTTCTCTGTGATTTTAGTTCTCAAAATGCCAATATCTAAAACTGAAGTGTAAAATTTTGGGGAAAAATAAATGCCTTTGAAATGTATATGCCTCATGGATGAGGCATACTACATTCAGAGTACATTGACTCCAAATAATTATAAAAAGTTCATGTTTTGCTTATTCTACCAAGAGATTTGATACATTAATCAGCTATAATTAATTAGCCACTCTTGCCAATTTCATTCATATACTCCATAAAAGGCAACATAGTTTACTGTTTAAATCAGGAAATCTGTTCCTGGCACTGCTTCTGTTATAATTTGTCACTCTGGGGGAAACCCTCCATTGGATGGTTATTATTTTCTGCTTCTTTAGTTGACAGGCAACACTGTATTTATATTTTTACTAGGGGCCCAGTGCACGGACTCGTGCACATTGAAAGGAAATCGGGAGCCTGCACCCATGTGCCTGGGGAGTTTCCACATCCCCATGAGCTGCCGGGAAGTTGCATGGGGAGTCTGTCCTCCTCCCCACAGTTTCCTGAAAATATATTTCCAAATGTCCCTTCTGTGGCCAGGGTTGTGCCTTGCCAGCTGGGAGGTACCCAATGGACACCTTGGGCCGTGCTGGATGCTTTCCACTGCTCAGAGTTGGATAAGAGATGCTCTGAGGTGAACAATACAAAGTTGGGGATCTTGGGGGGAAGGGGTGCTCTGTTGCCCACGCCCCCCACCCTTCAGATCCATCTCTCTTTGACTTTTACCCCTATTGTCAGTTGCCACATTGTGGCCACTGTTATATTGCGGCCTTCCTCTGTAGCTCCGAGGCAATTGGTAAGGGATGAGATTTTATCTTGATGCCCGAGGCAGAGTTCCAGGAGCCCAGCAGTGATATCAGGCTCATCTGGTTACTCCGAGTGTCTGTGCTTCAACCTTTCTTCAGAGATTGTAACTGCAGGCTTATAGGGTACGAGAGATGTAGCAGTGCACTAAGTGGCAGGCAGCTGGGGAGGAGCCTGAGCCGGGCTGGGTGCTGCACTTCTCCTGTTCACCCCGGCCCTGCTGTGCCTACTGCTTCTGCTCAGTAGTGCTGCTGCAAGAGGCTGTGAGCCCAGCTTCTGGCTGAGCAGCACTCCAGCTGTGGGAGCGCACTGACCATCAGGGGGCAGCTCCTGCATTGAGTGTCTGCCCCCTGTTGGTCAGTGCACATCATAGCAAGGACCCGCACCTGACCCATGTAGCACTGGCCGGCCACAGCATTGTGTCCGCTGGGGTGGGGGCAGGCGCTCCTGTGTGTTATGTCTCCGCTCTGGCCCACCCCCAGCCCCAGCCTCCCCGCGGTTGCTGGGGTGGGGCAGCATGCAGTCCCCACCCATCTGCGTGCGCTGCTCCTCCTGAGCAGTCCTGACACTTGGCTAATTAGCATATTCCCTGTTTATATATATATAGATAGATTATATTCCACTTAAGTAAATTTCATCCTTATCTCAGATGCTACATGATCATACCCTCCAGATACAGGATTAGAGGGATAATGATTTCTGACCTCTGTTTTTCTTCTGGCCTCTGAGGCACTTTTTGTTTGTTTGCTGAACTCTTTGAAATTGCAGACTCTGTTCTCACTTTCTTGAGGCTTTGCCACACTCTAAAACCAGAAGTTGAAGAAACAGTGTAAGTGGGATTGATATCTGTGATATGATCCAAGCTGATATCTGGTTAGGGTTACGTAATTCACTGGTCTTTGGAATATTGAGTCAGTTCCAAATAAGGAGATCCTTGTGTGGTGGTGAAAAGCTCAGAAATAACTCAGAGGATAGCCTTTGACTAGTGAATTTATCACCCACCAGAATCAAATCCTCAATCCTGCAGACCCAGAAACCTGATTGCCTCATCTTATTCCAAGCAGATCCATATGGTGGTGGTGTTGGGGGGTGGGGAGTTTACTTTAAAAGAGCTTGAAAAATGATATATCAATCAAAATGGAAAATTAGATATTTAACTATCTCAAGGACTAGAATATTCATATCTAACTGATCAACATATTGCTCTTGGTAAGCACCTGTACCTGAGAAGGAAAAGTATAACAATGCAAATGTGTTTCTGAAGTTGGAATCAGATTAAATTCATAAGAAATGTTTCTTCTCCTTTAGATAGTGCATAGCTGAGCAATGACTCCTGTAACCTCTTTTGTTGCTTCAGTAGATGAAGCCCCAAGTTTAGCTCTGATGGAGAAATTGTATCAGTCATATTTCCTTGTTTTGCAGGATGGGAGAGGGTTATCTTATTGTTTACTTCTAATATTGATTTACAAGTTTTTTTATACTCCATTGAGGTAGAGAGAGCAAATGTAATAAGAATATGTACTCCAAACTCTGAGGATAAGAGCTACAGTATATGAATTTGAAGAATAAGCCTATTAACAGTTTTTTTTTTTGGTTTTTAATTAAATCTACATGTGGTAGTCAGTTCCCCTTATCTGGAATATATGCTATAGTTATTCTTGTGTGTGTCCTATCTTTCATAAAATAGTAAGGGTAGCTTTAAAATAGATATTTTTCTCATTAAGTAATAAAATGGCTATTGACCTCTAAGTCCTCCTTTGATTCAATGAAGTAGGGGTAACTAGATAGGTGTCCACATCAAAATCAGAAGGTATAGATTGATGAGCCTGTAATCAGAAAAGGGCAGTTGCATAAACAATGTATTTTATAGCATAAAATAGCCTGACATACCCAATTCCATGTTTTCCTAAATGGAAGTATATGTTGAAATGCACATCATATAGACCTATAGCAGTGGTCACCAAACCGTGGCTCGCGAGCCACATGCGGCTCTTTGGCCCCTTGAGTGTGGCTCTTCCACAAAATACCACATTTTTAACAAAGGCCAGCTTAGGAGTACCCTAATTAAGTTAATAACAATGTAACTACCTATATAGTTTAAGTTTAAAAAATTTGGCTCTCAAAAGAAATTTCAATCATTGTACTGTTGATATTTGGCTCTGTTGACTAATGAGTTTGCTGACCACTGACCTATAGGAATGCTATTATGATAGCTCCAACTTGACAATTAAAAGTCAACCAAATATAATATGAAATGCAAGCTGGTTCATAGAGATGAAACCACTAGTTATAGTTCCATTTTGCTAATAAACACTTGACACGCCGAGCTCAAAAGGTTTGCCATCACTGTCCTAGGACAAAGAAAACTAATGAGAAAATAAACAAATAAAACCACATCAAAATAAAAAGCTGCACAGCAAAAAAAGCCATCAACACACTAAAAGGATGGCCCCTGTATGGGAGACCACATTTGCCATTGATCCATCTGATAAAGGGTTAATATCCAAAATATAGAAGGAACTCATACAACTTAACAAAAGGAAGACAAACAGTCTAATTAAAAAAATGGTCAAAGGACCTAAAATAGACACTCTCCAAAGTAGACAAACAGATGGCCAAGAGACATATGAAAAAATGCTCAAAGTCACTGATCACCAGAGAGATGCAAATCAAAACGACAATGAGGTATCATCTCACACCTGTCAGAATGACTACCATTAATAAATTAAATATTGATAAGTGCCAGCTAGGATGTGGAGGGAAGGGAGCCCTAGTACACTGCTGGTGGGAATGCAGCCTGGTGCAGCCATTATGGAAAACAGTATGGAGTTTCCTCAAAAAAATGAAATATGGAACTGCCATTTGACCCAATGATCCCACTTATTGGAATGTATCTTATGAAAACCGAAACACCAATCAGAAAGAATGTAGGCACCCCGATGTTCATAGCAGCACAATTTATAATAGCTAAGCTCTGGAAAAAGCCCAAGTGCCCATCAGTAGATGAGTGGATTAAAAACTGTGGTACATTTATACCATGGAATACTGTGCAGTAGTATAAAAATAGACTTTCCTACCCTTTGAGACAGCATGGAGGGACCTAGAGAGTTTCATGCTAAGTGAAGTAAGTCAGTCAGAAAAAGATAAATATCATATGATCTCACTCATATGTGGAATGTAAGTAACAAAATAAACTGATGAACGGAGTGGATCCCAGAGACATGGAAGCATGGAACAGAGTATGCAATCTCAGAGGGAAGGGGGTGAAGGGTGGGTGGGTGGAAGTAATCAACCAAGAACCTTATATGCATATATGCATGGCCCATGGCCGCAGACAATGCAGTGGTGAGGGCCTGTGGCAGGGTGGGGGTGATGGCTGGAGGAGGTTAGTGGAGGGAAAAAAGGGAACACATGTAATACTTTCAACAATAATGAAATATTAAAAAAATAAGTAGTTACACTAAGTGGAACCAAAAGAGTAAAATCATACAAACTTAAAAGGATGTTGTTAACTTAAATAACTAGAACTTTTTATGGACATGCACACTCATTTCATATCATTTAGATTGATTTCTTTTCAAGAATCCACTGTGGATTACCTTTGTTTTCACAAAATGTAATAAAGTTGGAATATATCGGTGTTCCTTATGTGTACACATTTCAGTTACAAATTTGATTTCAGAGAAGAAGGGAGAGGGAGAGAGAGAAACATGAATGATGACAGAAAATCATTGACTCGCTGCCTCCTGCACGTCCCCTACTGGGAATCAAGCCCGCAACTTGGGCTTGTACCCTTGACCAGAATCAAACCCCAGACATTTCAGTCTGGAGGCCAAGGCTCTATCCACTGAGCCAAACCATCTAGGGCAAAATGTTCTTTTTTTATATATTAAAAAATAGTATCTTGCCATTGGCCCTTGGACTGATGGGTCTTAGGTTTCATTCTGGTCAATGGCATGTACCTCTCTGAAAATCAATGGAAAACATATATTTGGGTGAAGATTAACACAACAAAAAAAGTATAATAGTCTCTAGGTTTATACATGCTGTTGCAAAAGGTAAAATGTCCTTCTTTTTCACAACTGAGTATTATTCCACTGTGTAAATGCACCACAGCTTTTTTATCCACTCATCTACTGATGGGCACATGGTCTGTTTCTAGATTTTGGCTATCTATAATAATAAAAGTGTAATATGCTAATTAGACTAGACATTCTTCTGGACGACCTTCTGGATAAAGCCGGGGCTACGAGGGAAGCCCGGGTCCTGGGTGCCTACAGATGGCTCAGGGAAGCCTGGGTCCCAGGTGCCAGAAGGAAACTAGTGACCGCAGCCAGGGGAAGGAAGGCTTACTCTTTCACAGATTTCATGCATTGGGCCTCTAGTTGTAAATAATGCTGCAGTGAACATAGAGGTGCATTAGTGTTTTGGGTTTCTTCAGATATATTCCCAGAAGTGGAATTTCTGGGTCATAAGGCAGTTCTATTTTTAACTTTTTGAGGAACCTCCATACTATTTTCCACAGTGGTGTACCAGTCTGCTTTCCCACCAGCAGTATGCTAGGGTTCCCTTTACTCCACATCCTCGCCAACACTTGTTGTTTGTTGATTTACTGATATTGGGCTGGGTGAAAGAGGTGAAGGGATTAAGAACAAAACAAAACTCATAAACACACAATAGTATGGTGATTACCAGAGGGGAAGTGGAGTGGGGGGGAAGTAGGAGAGGGTAAAGGGGGGACAAATTATGCTGGAAGGAGATTTGACTTGGGGTGATGAACACACAATACAATATACAGATGATGTGTTATAGACTTGTACACCTGAAACATAATTTTATTAACCAATGTCATCCCAGTAAATTTAAAGAAGTATTTTAATAGCGCATACGTGAATAAAAATGGCCACTGCCTTTTTGATAACAAAGTAACCTTTAGAAAATATATATACCTTTTTACTGTTTTGATTATTGATTTATATTATTATCTTTGCCAGAGAGTCTTTAGAGATATTACAAGGTGTTCTCTAAAGCTAAATCCTCAGTTTCTTGGAAGAAGAGTTTTTAGTCTAGTTCAGTGATGGCGAACCTTTTGAGCTCAGCTTGTCAGCATTTTGAAAAACCCTAACTTAACTCTGGTGCCGTGTCACATATAGAAATTTTTTGATATTTGCAACCATAGTAAAACAAAGACTTATATTTTTGATATTTATTTTATATGTTTAAATGCCATTTAACAAAGAAAAATCAACCAAAAAATGAGTTCGCGTGTGTCATAGGTTCGCCATCACTGGTCTAGTTATTCTGCTATGGAAAATAGAAAGTATCACCATCGCACGGCTGACGTGGCTTAGTGGTTGAGCATTGATCTATGAACCAGGAGGTCACAGTTCGATTACCGGTCAAGGCACATGCCTGGGTTGTGGGCTCAGTCCCCAGTGTGGGGCGTACAGGAGGCAGCCATTCAATGATTTTCTCTCATCATTGATGTTTCTGTCTCTCTCCCTTCCTCTCTGGAATCAATAAAATATATTTTTAAAAAGTATCACCATCTGCTTATGCAACTATGATAATAGCAAAATAATGTTCCTGTTATATCAGCAGGAGACCGCTTTTCCAGAGTGTTTTTTTTTAAGAAACAATAAAATTTGATCATTAAAACCAAATTAAACCATTTAATAGTGTTAAATATTATAATAATGAAAGCATTTCTTTAATTTTGAACTTCAGTATATTACAGTTGCAATGAATAAATTGGAGATGGTGTTATTGTATTAGCAAAGGAATGGGGTACATTAATAGATTTAGTGCTGCCATCTCATTTGCTTAATGTATATTCAGCACAACCTTTCAGCAAAGAAATTTTGGAAACACTGTGTTAAATAATTTAAATATATACTTTTATTAGCTTTGTTTAGAATAAAGACTAGTATTGATACATAATGAGCCTTTAGCAAAACTGATGGCCAACATAGAAGTCCAGAGAAATGTGATTAACATATTCCTAGCTTGCATATCATTTTAGTAATAGCCTTTGGCCTAATATATTAGAACTACAGGCCTGGTGCATGAAATTCGTGCACTTGGGGGGGGCCCTGAGCCCAGCCTGCACCCTCTCTCAGTCTGGGAGCCCTCAGGGGAGCAGGCCTAAGCCAGCAGTTGGACATCCTTAGCGCTGCTGGGGAAGCGGGAGAGGTTCCTGCCACCGCCTCTGCGCTTACCAGCAGTGAGCCTGGCTTCTGGCTGAGTGGTGCTCCCCCTGTGGCAGCGCACTGTCCACCAGGGGGCAGCTCCTGCATTGAGTGTCTGTCCCCTGTTGGTCAGTGAATGTCATAGTGACTAGTCAACTGGTCAACTGACTCCCTCCTGGTGGTCAGTGCATGTCATAGCGATCAGTTAAGCGGCCTTAGCATATCATTAGCATATTATGCTTTGATTGTTTGAATGAATGACTGGATGACTGGACAATTAACATATTAGGCTTTTATTATAAAGGATATCTTTAGCTATTCTGGGTTTAATCCTGAACCTTACTTTTTTTATACCTTTCTTTTCCATGTGCAGACATGTTGCATAACTAGTCTTTACCCACTGCCACTTTAATATCCTTTAATGCATTTGAGTTAAAGATGACTAACAAATCCTCAGACTTATCATTGCTACTATAGAAAAAAATCTTTAAGGGATAATGGGGCAGTACTTTGTAACCTGAAAGTAATACATAGCAAAGTAAAAAAAAATGAAAATTTCTACATGGGGTTAGCTATAATAGTATATCAATATTATAGTAACCTAAAAGTGAGGACATATTTTAACATTGTGATGCAGATATTTTAACATTAATATATTACCTTGCAGTCTCCTGTTTTCTGATGCAAAGCTTTTAAATTTCTTGTCACAATAGAAAAATTTTAAGTGTGTTAATGCACACTTCCTAGTAGCCTGGAAATCTAACAAAGAGAGAGAGGTGGGGGGAGGGGATGAGAATGAATGTGTATGAATTTGGTGTCTCTTTTTGATATCCTATGTTTGATATCAGTACAGATAACATAGAAAACTAAACATTTTCAGGATGATTTGAACCAATCACTAATAAATTAAAGCAATTTTTGTTCTGCTTATCCATTTCAATTGTTTGGATGACTGAAATAATTGCATGTAAGTGTCCCAAATTTATTCACTTAGACAACAGGGAAACCTGCAAAATATTAAAAATGACATTTGTGTGTATATGACCTTGATTTATCCTTTATACCATATTTTGGCATTTTCTACTAATCTTTCACCTTCTTTTATAATTTATCACAATTTTGACTTCATGGAAAATAGCATGTTGATTTGTTAAAATAAAATGTATATCATTTGCCCTAACTGGTTTGGCTCAGTGGATAGAGCGTCGGCCTGTGGCCTGAAGGGTCCCAGGTTCAATTCCGGTCAAGGGCATATACCTTGGTTGCGGGCACATCCTCAGTAGGGAGTGTGCAGGAGGCAGCTGAATTGATGTTTCTCTCTCATCAATGTTTCTAACTCTCTTTCCCTCTCCCTTTCTCTCTGTAAAAAACCAATAAAATATATTTAAAAAATATATATCATTCATTGCTATAGTTAAATAATGTTTCTCATTTGATTGTAGAATTTAAATAATGAAATATAATTTAACCATGTAATTTAAGATTTTCATTGTGGGTGACATTCTATACCAAATTTTTTCAGAAGCATTTGAGTATAATCCTTGCTTAGATAACTGGAAATCTCTTTTCAATTACTTTACCAGGATGCTTTTTACAACTATGTTTAAATAAGTGGGGAAAACATAACATCTTAGGCCTATACTGCCACAATAAATGATACTGAATGACTGATAGGACATCTATAAATTGTTTAAACAGTTGGGAAAAACATCAACTATGTCCTAGTGCTGAATGATATATAATAGATATTTTGTGGATGGTGTCTGCAGGTATATCATCACTAGGAGTCCATTAGACTGTTAAGGAAAATATATTTCTCTAGTGGCTCAGTGCACAAATCCATGCACATTGAAAGAAAATTAATTAGAAGAAATATTTTAATATTGATATTCACCCTTTCTCTATTATATAAGTATCAACCAAGTTCATGATTGACAATGACAGATCGAAACACACTCATGCAATTGGCGCCAGTGAGAGCTTTATATGTATCATGCATGCACAAGTCAACCTAGCCTTTATATATATAGAATCAACTTGCTTAATTAGACCTGCTTTCTGATTTAGCTAAACTGTTTCCAGCCCATTGAAGCACCCCAACTTTTATTTCAGGTAATTGTCAGCAACACAGCAGTAAATATCAACACGAAGCAGATTATTATTGTAGATCACGCAGGGAGAGAACAAAGGGTAAAATATTTAACTGCAGCAATGTTTGACTGTATTCTGCACAGTGAGAAAACATGAAGTCATTTTCAAGGTCCACCATTTCTTCTTTTCAGTCGGGGCAAGTTTCTAAGCTTTCTAAATTTCCGTGTTCCAGCTAATGAAAAGAAAATAGGGTTCCACTGAATCCCCTATTTACCTACTCCAGGACTTCTGTGAGGATCAAATGAGATGAGGCACGGGAAAATGCTCACAGACATTTGGTTACAGTGTAATATGTTTCCACCTGTATTCCTGGGCTGAAGAAACACCAAGGAGGCTAGTAGCTAGGGAGAGGAAGCCAGGTGTTGCTACGTGACGTCATTATCCGGTGCCCACAGCAACCTTTCCCGGGCTGGGCTAGGCACCTCATTTTGCACCATGGGGTCTTGGGAGTGTTGTCTGCGATTTGGTGGGATGTCGCTCCAGGGTGGTGGTGGGGTCTGTGTCCCACTTGGGGGAAGCTGAGTGTTGGTTTGTTGGCGCCAGGTCTGTGGTGCCGGCCAGTGCATGTCATGGCAGCTCCTTGTTGAGCGTCTGCTCCCTGGTGGTCTGTGTTCATCATAGTGACCGGTCGGAATGGTCAGACACTTAGCATGTTAGCCTTTTATATATACAGATATTGGAAAAATAATTTGTTGCTCCTTTGCTATTGATTTTAATAAAACTCAGTTATGAACTAATAAATGAGATATTAGTAAGTTTGACTAAGTAAAGTTACTAATTTAAAATTGGTGATGTAAGGAAAATTGCTGATATCATCTATGGAATAGATGGTAGCTGTATTTCTTATTTATTACAGAGGACTGTAGCCTTAATCCAAGTCATTTTGAATATTTACTAATGATTGCAAATAATAAAATGACATAGTTCTGAAATTTCTCTGAGGTTTTAATTACATCAATGATAATGGTTGAAAGTAAGGCATATGTTACCTATAGTTTGGACATTTTTATTCATTTCACTGTCTTCATAATGGAATTAATTGTGCTTGATAAAAAAATTATAGGAGATGTCATAGAAATTACAAATGAACATCTGAAAACTTTAAAACGGAGTATTAGCAAAATATATATCAGGTTGAACATATGTTTTCTGACTAAATAATTTCTCTACATAAAAATGCATGGGCCATTTAATAGCTGGAATATGAAATCTATAATAATAAAAGCATAATATGCTAATTAGACTGGACGTCCTTCCAGACAACCTTCCTGACGAAGCTGGGGCTGCGAGGGAGGCCTGAGTCCCGGGTGCCAGAGGGAAGCTGGTGCCGGCAGCCGGGGGAAGGAAGGCCTACTCTTGCACAAATTTCATGCATCGGGCCTCTAGTATAAGATAAAAAGGTATTCATTTACAATAACATTTGGGTAAAATAATAATGAACTGGGGTCTTGATAGATGCCATTTAATTCTTATAGCAGGATCACTTAATTTTCATAAAATGGGATTTAATCCTTGTAAAAGATCCCAGAAGCTTTACAGTAGTCTTGTGGTTATACATAAAAATAATAAACTGTATTCTTAGATTTATTGTTTTATGGCAAACTGGTGGGATTAGTGGGTCATATGTTACCCACTTGAGAGAAGAGAAAACTGTTATAGCTGTTAAGTGCTTGGGGGATGTATGGATTATTAAATGTTAATAATGTGGTTGAAACCCAGTGTTTTTACTTTTTAGAAGTAATCAATGTTCCACAGTATCATTCTTGGGAGATATTTTTTCAGTATTACTGAATAAACTTTTTACCTCAAATCGAAGCACAGTTCTCCCCTAAAAAGTTTTCCAATTTATCACCAGTGATATAAACTCAAATATGCAAAGTTCATTTTGGTAAAGTAGCACTAAATTTTAACTAGGACAATGATGTTCTGGGATCTTCACGTGCTTTATCCTATTTCTTTTACACAATAATTTCAGGGCAATTTATCCTTATTTTATAGATGACAAAACTGAGGTTTAGGGAGCTTTACTAAAACTGGGACTGCACAGCCAATAGATAGATGAGCTGGAATCAAATCAGATCTATCTCTTCTCAGTCCGTTTCATTTCCAATAACATTGCCCAATAAATTCACGTGGGGGAGATTGATGAAAATATTGGGGTTGGAGCCGATATTCTGATTTCATTGGTCTGAGGTGGAGCCCTTACATCAGCAATTTTTTCAATGCTTATTAAGTGAGACTATCATATAGCCAAGGTAAAAATAGCTGCAATAGAACAGTTGATTCCATGAAATAATGCCTTTTTAGAGGATGTAACCCAGAATCTGTTGTCCCAGTGTCTATTCAGATGGCTAGTGTTTTCTTCCTCCTGCTCAGATCTTCAATTACTGGGGCTTTGCTTTATTGCTATCAGTCCTACTGTTAATGATAAATGCGTTGTCTACCAGATAAAATAGAAATAGGCTCTCACGTTAGACTGGCTACCAAAATGTTCTCTTTAGGATTAAGGTACTTATCTCCTGTCCACACAGCTCTTTCTCTCTCTCTCTCTCTCTCTCTCTCTCTCTCTCACTCTCTCTCTCTCTCTCTCTTATCCTTCCTATCTCCCTTCCTCCCTTTCTCCCTCTCTCTCCATTGTTTCTGTTTATTACTTCACACACATGTTAGTGCTCTCATTTACATACTGATTCCAACAAAGGGTTGTCTAGGAGACAACCTGTGTGAGGAGGTGGTCCCTGATTCTTTGTTATTTTATTCTTCCTTTTTTCTTGTCCTCTCTCGCTTAGATCCTAATTAATATCATTCTGCCCTGTCATCAGGAATTTGATGATCTTTTTTTCAGCTAGTAACTATGTCTTTCATTGATCCAGCTGATAAAGCCTCCAGAGGAATTTTTAATAACTAAAGAATAATAAAAGAAGAGAAACAATTTTAAAATGGCAGCAAAATAATCTTTTCAGAGTACAAGTTTGTGACCCTATAAATCCATTTAAAGAAACAAATCACTTTAGTTAACTTCATGATCTCTGACATTAATGGCACAAATAGGTTGGCTTTAATCAAAAGCTATTTATCTAGGATTAGTTTTACTAAACAGTCTGGGTTTCAGCCAGATATATGACTTTTAAAGACAGGATATAACGGTCATTGGAGCCTGCAATATCACTGCAGTTGTGAAGAGATCAAATTGGCACAGTGGTTCTCAACCTTCTGGCCCTTTAAATACAGTTCCTCATGTTGTAACCCAACCATAAAATTATTTTTGTTGCTACTTCATAACTGTAATGTTGCTACTGTTATGAATTGTAATGTAAATATCTGATATGCAGGATGGTCTTAAGCGACCCCTGTGAAAGGGTCGTTCGACCGCCAAAGATGTCGCAACCCACAGGTTGAGAACTGCTGAATTGGCAGTTATACTCCCAGGTGCAATAGACTTTAATCTAACACTGCATTTATTTAGCTATAGAGAAGGATACAAGGCAGGAAATACTCTGGCATGGAATCTTTATGTCATTGGATTGCCCAGATGCAACCAAAACATGTTTGTCCCTCATCCATATGGGACGCATATGGCAAGAGCCAAAGTCAGTGTGGGCCGCTTGACACAAAGAAGCTGTAGCCTTGATTTACCACCAGTATTTTTTAAAAAGACTTTTTATTGATTTTTAGAAAGAGAGGAAGGTAGAGGGAGAGAGAAAGAGAGAAACTTGATGTAAGAGTGGAACATGATCAGCTGTCTCCTACATGCCCCCTACCAGGGATTGAACCCACAACTTTTCAGTGCACAGGACAACACCCAACCACCTGAGCCACACTGGCCAGGGTTCCCACCACTCTAGTCACAGAGGATAAAGGTTCACATGTCATTTCATAGTCCACCTCCTCCACTATTCTAAGAGTAGTTCTTTCTAGCAAATATTTCACAATTAATCTTGTTTCCATAGTTCTCAGAAAACAAGATCCTCTGGTCACTTTCCCAGGCAAGTTAGATTTTAACCTTTTATTCATAGACCCAACTAGCCTTAGATGGAAATCCAATTTCTGCCTTTAATTAGTTATATGGCCCTGGGATGCTTTCTGAGCTTCAGTTTTGGTCATGTACAAAGTAGAATAAACAATATCTACCTGGTACAGTTACCATGAGGGTTAGTAATACCTGTGAATTGTGAATAGTCAAGCACCTAGAATAATGCAGAATTAAATGTTACTTCGCTTTCTATATCCATAAGTTATCTTAATTAGGGAGAGCTGATCTTCCTAATTATTTTTCCTACTTCTGGGATAAATGCCAACTCTCCCCAAATTAAATAATTTGTCATTTTAAATCCCATTGTTCTCTCCATGACATTCCCACTTATTCCAGTTTCCTGATCTGAAGGCTATTGCTGATTGACAACTCAATTTCTAGGTGGTAGTTCTTGGCATCCTTGAGATCCAGAGTGTTATCTAATCTTCACAGTAGACTTGAACTACATCTTAATTCCCCAGTGGTAATCTCTCTCTCTCTCTCTCTCTCTCACTCTCTCTCTCTCTCTCTCATACACATTCTGAAGATTACTAACAAGTCTCCTGAAGGCTGGTTCATAGTTATAATACCTTATTCTTATCATTGTCATAATGCAGTATTTGTAAGATGCTAATTAGCCTACTTGTGAAACATAAGTTTTTCTTCTAGAACCATAATTTTATTTAATAATGTGTGGGTGGTTGAACTTGTTCCCCAAAATAACAGAAAAAAACATGTCTTCTGACACCAGGAGTAACATTTTTACAGTAATGTTGATGTGATCTGGTATAATATTTACTGAACATTTGTAAGTACTGGCACGGTAATTAACATTTTATAAGTATAATTTCACTTTATTCCCACAACAACCCTCGTAGGTAGACACTATTATTATGTCCATTTACAACTGAAGAGTTTAAGTAATTTGGAGACATCAGTCAGCTAGTGAGTTGGAGGTGATATTTCCTGCTTGTAACTGCTACAAAAAATAATTGTAATACAGAACACGTCTGTCCACTTCCCTGATTTTTTTCTTTGCATTGATTACAGAGTTTCTTTATTACAGGGCTAGTTGACTTTTGTTTTAAAATGAAGGGACAATTATTTGGTTCCATGTGTACTAGAAATAAATTCAAAAGTCAAACAAACTGGAGCCAGACTAAGAGAGATGTTGGATTCTGTCTTTTTATAATGATATTGCTCTCAGAGAAGATTTAAACAGTTCATCAAAGTGGTAGGATGTTTACAAGCACTGTATTGAAAGTTTGGGATCCTATCCAGTCCACACTAAAGTTATCAAAGGAAACACTAATCACCTATGAATGCCTTTTCTTCTACTCTCTCTCTTGGTTAACTCTAGAAATAGAAATAGGTAGCAAAAGCATGACTTAAGGTATTCCAAAACATCTCACTACCTCTAATATTTCCTCATCAGCTTGTCATGTGAACATCTCTTATCTAGATTGAAATGTCTAAAATATTGATCAGAAAAAGGGAGAGACATGATTAGTATCTTAAGATAGACTAAGTAAAAATGTACATTTTACCTAGCTTTGAATATCTACGTTTCTTTGTGGCACATTCCTTTACATCGATCTATTTTTTTGGGCAGTTGAGAACTTGGGTCTGTATAGAATCAGTTTATCAAATGAATGCCTTGGAAAAGTGTTTTAATAACTGTTTCATTAACGGTCTATTAAGAAAGCATTTTAAGTGAAATGAATACACACTTGACTCAGGGAAAGGAGTGGATTTTTTGGTAGCTCTTGAGAACTATTTTTTTTTATTGCTTAAAGTATTACAAAGAGTATTACATATGTCTCCTTTTTTTCCCCGCCCTTGACAATTTATTTAAAATTAATACTTATCAATGAGCAAGAGTACATGGTGGAGCCCTTGATAAATGTACCTCACATCTCCTAAAACATAATAGTAGATCATGATATTGTTGTTGTTAATGGAAGGGAGTGGGAACATAGATAGTAAGAAGTGGGGGAAGACTGGTCTAGAACACTAAGAATCATTGAGCACTTGAGTATTTGGAGAACCTTGGTTCAAGATCAGGAACCAGGTTAGAAAACGCTAAAAATAAAGATAAATCCTACCCACTCCAAAATATAACAAACATATAAAGATGAGTAAGATATAAGCTCCTGGATAAAAATTAAATAATTATATGTATTTTTCTCTGTATTATTATGGCTCCAATTTTTCTCTCACTAAGATATATAACAATTGCATGTCAAAAGTGAGACAAAAGCATAAAATACAGAATAGTAAGGAACGAGGAGATAAAAATTTAATCTTTAAATCTTCATAATGCAAATGAATCTGCTGGTTAAAAATATTAGTTGCAGCAAGATTTCAGTAATATGTTATAAATTTTATATTAAATGATAGTATCTGTGTATTCTTAGTAAGTGGAAACAGATATTTTAAGCAAAAAAATATTGCAAAGGAAAAAATAACTCCCCCATTATTTTTTACCTTAATATATACTGGTAAAGAAAATGGCAGTCAAGACTATTCAGTGCTTGAAAAAAATGTTCTCATTTGTGTCAAGTAATCATTCCTCAGGTAGATCAAGAGGCACTGTATAAGCATAATAATTCTTAGAACTTAGTTTTGCAGAAAGAATGGAAACTTTTAAAATTAGAATTTATAGTCACTTATGTAATTTACAGTCACTTATTGATTACTTGTGTAAGCCAATTTCATCATTATAGAACAATATTATTTTAAAATGTCTTTTACTGTGTTGAATGCATATAGATTAGTCTAAAAATAAAAAAGAATGCTTTTGTAGAGCTCAAATATTGGGCAAGTGGATGGATAGACTTGAATTTCCTCCCAATGGATGGATTTAACCACACCACAACAAACTAGAAAATTTGCAGCCCCCTACTTATAATTCTGTCATTGTTTTAGAAACTAAAAAAGCTTTTAAAATTTATTTGCTTTGGGTCATTATTTTATTAAGTAGAATTCATTTTAATTCATGAAACACATTGATTGACAAGTTAGTGTAAGAGTGTTCTTAAACTCCAAATGAATCAATAAGAAAAAGATACAGAATCTTTCAAGGAATTGACAATTCAATATGAGCCAACAAACAAGTACATAGGTTAACTGTTATACATGACAGAATGTGACCTAATCCTCACAAATTATTTAGCATGTGGTAGAATATTTTTAAAAGTATGAAACATATTTGGGAATACAGTCTCCTTCTAATAAATGAGCAATGTTTATTTATGTCAAGTGAAAATGTGTATGTGTCATAATCTTTTAGGTGGTATGTTAAATGAAGCAAAACCCACTGGATTGATAAAGTTGTCCTGCTTGGCTTCCCTAATTTTATTCACTGGACTTAAATGCAATAAATAGTGAAGGCAATTTTGGGGCCAGAACATTACCTGCTATTCCGTTTCCTTATTTCTTTCAAAGTCTATTGATTTCTTAAATAATAAAATCCTTTCCATTTTGAATAAGGTTTATTAGTCTTTGCTTTCTTTCTAATGCATGTGATTTCTAATAATCAGTTCTGGATTTTGTTCTCATGTTTAAAGCTGTTCATTAGGATTGATTCATAAACTAACTTGAGCCAAAGTCATTGTAAATTCACAAATGTGCATGCACGTATGTGCACACACACAGACACATGTAGGTTTGAACAATGCATTTTAAAAAGTTAAACCTGGTGCAATCAATCACCTCTAAGATGAGAAGAAAGCTCTTTAAACTATTTTAAGTCAACATTTATAAGAGAAATTGGCCTATAATACACCTTGGGTTCTTAACCTTTTGGAGAGTTAAAGAAAAGCTACTTCTCCATAAAGGTAATGTGTATTGCTAATAAAATATGTAAGGAAGGACATCTACTTATGAAACTGAGAAAATGATTTAGTAGGAAGAGTTGTTTTATTAGCCTTCTGCTTTTAATGACTGCGACAATCCTGGAACTATTTAAAAGATAATTTAATTTATCCTGTACACACATGGATGAGTTCAGGGTGTTTCTTTCCCCCCATGAATCAACCATGTCTGCTTGGACATTAAAAGAACAGATAAGGAATTTTTGAAGTATTAAATCAAAAATTTAAGTCACTTTAACTTGGTAACTTAAGCAGCTTTAAACATGGATAAAATGAAGTATTAGAACTATTTTCAATAAAATATTTAATCAATTTATTGCCTCAACATTAACTTGTTTCAAGTGTAATTTAATGTAACTGTATCTGAATATAAACTGTTTCTGAAATTCTCCTGCAATATTCTGTATCTTATGTTCCTCAAGAAATTGATCATTTGAACAAATATCTTCATAGAGAGAGCCTCTTCCGGTTTTCCCTAGCACACTAAGTGGTGCTGTCATCTATTCACTCACTCAAAGTGAGACCTGCAAGTCATCCTTGATTCCCCAATCCCTGTCATCCCTACCTTTCAATCCATCATGATGCCTCCCTTGTGGGTTATTCTTTCAGAATTTGTCATTGAGTCACTGATACCTCTCCCCCATTACCACTACTACCCTAGTTTCAGTTCATTCTCATCTCTTTCTTTGACTGCAAGGGTTGCTTACTAACTGCTGGCCCTGGTTCAATTCTGGCTCTATCTCCAATCTCTTTTATATAAGACATTCAGAGTGATATTACACATTTCAGGGCCTTAGCATTTGCTATTCCAACTGTCTGGAATGCCTTTCTTTCACTTTGTATTTCACAGATGAGTAAACTGAACCCCAAAAATATTATGATTTTGATAGTTAAACTAGTGTCAGAATAGCATGTTTCCGAATTCCTAGATACATGTTCAAACCATTCTTTGTCTTGCTTTAAATGTGTCTTATGTTTTTTCACAAATATGCACATTGCATTTGAGGTCAGCTTTTTTTCTTTGATATCTTCATGGTTTCTAATTGTAACATCTAATGCATTCACGAGAAAAATATTTTTCACTAATAACTATTAATGGAGAGCATGGCCTGTGAAATTATCTGTCTTATATGTAATCTACTTTAGAAAATGGTGATTTTCATTAGCATATATTCAAAATTGGTTTTGGTTCGCATGAGTTATTTAATATTTAAATGAAACCAGGATTAGGCAAACAACAATAATAACTTTCTTATCTGGGAGCCCACATGAATACTGATAGTATTGATATATCAATGAAAGTATATTGCTATCCTCTCAGGAGAATACCATATATTTGTGGAATAATGAGGAAGCAGAGCAGACACATGTAATTTTATTTGGTCTAGATTGGTTCAGATATTCTTTACCCATATATTAAAAAATTTTAGTGAGTGTTCCTCAGTATATGTAAACTAGTTTGGAGATGGAGGAAGAGGACGATGAGCCAAGGGCTACAGGAGGCCTCTAAAAGCTGGATAAGGCAAAGAAAAGGATTTTCCCCTGGAGCCTTCAGAGAGGAATACTGCCCCGCTGACAGTGGACTTTAATGAGACCCGTGTCAGACTGACCTACTTAGCTGTAGGATGATGAATTTGTGTTGTTTTAATCCACTGAGTTTTAGGGGATTTTTTACAGCAGAAATTGAAGATTAATACAGCCTCCATAGGATTTTCTGCTGTGGAAATCTTGGTTTAGCTGGTCTGTAGTCATACCTGTGTAGCTTAGGGGCCAGCTGAACTCCCCTCAATGAGAGTAGTCCAGCAGGGCTTATCTCTGCAGGACTTAAATCACAGGAGGGACCAGGAGAGAAAATTGTCCCCTTACCCTAGACCCGAATCCTTATTTCTTTTGCCAGAACCTGCTATTTTGAAGGATGATTGACAATAGGAATTTCTACTTTCTTGAGGAGAAACTATTCTACACCTCTGGGCTGGCAGTGTCTGATGACAATTACATTGACATGCAGTATAGCCAGTATATTACACACACACACACACACACACACACACACACACACACACTGGATTATTCAGTTTTTATGAACAGGATAAATTTCCAAGTCTATGTTGAGCTACATAAGCCCAGGTTTTATCCATAATCTCTTTCTCAGTAATGATCGGTGCATATCTCCTTCCAGAATTTTCATAGGGATCACTTCTTGTATACTTACACAGGTGTACATATACATGTGTGTATAGTTATGTGCATAAAACCATGAACAGCCAACACTGAACAGCACTATACACAGGGCATAAAGATGTCTAATTCCATACTGGAAAAAAAACACATGAAGGCTTTCTAAAATAAAGCTGACCTGTGGAAAGTTACTGCTCTCATTCTTTGATAGACCTTTGCATGAGTATACAAATCAGATTGGCTCTTTGGGGAAGCATCTGATATTTCTCTTTTGCAAAAAAGTGTCTGCTTTGCAATCCCAAATACTTATTGGAAAGGTAAAGGTTTACCCAATAAAAAGGAATAGTCAATCCAAGAGGTTAAAATATCTCCATTTTTTTGGAGAATTGCTTTGCTAAAATTCTAAATTCATAGTTCTTGTTTTTATTTATTTACTTTTCCTGTCTGAAGGGAAATGTCATTTCCCCTAAATGAATGAAAGAATAAGATTAACAAGAACAATAAGAAAACATGAAAAGGAATATTTAATTCTTACTATAAAGAACCTTTGGATTCTTTTCTTTTCTTTATTTTTTTTTGAGGATAAGTTTTCTGAAATTCCATGCTTACTTAAAGTGTGTTTTGATAAAATAGTAATCATTAATAGTCATTGACTGTTTACAACACGTTAGTCACTGTGCTAATTATTTTAAATGTATCCTCCACTAATCCCCCAGCTTTAGTAGGATTTTCTCCCTAAAAAAATATCACACTTAACAATTAGGAACTCCCTGTCTAGTGCATAGTCCTAGCTGTAAGATTCCGAACTAGATAAATGAATAATGATGCAAAATAAAGTGACCTAGAAACCTAGCTAATCTTATCAGCATTCATTTTTTAATTGAGAGAGTCTAATTACTCAGATAATTGTGGGGCTTGTTGCTTACTTTTAATTACTGTAAAAATAAGAAATTTATGCTGCTATATATGCCTCATGCCCTATAAAACTGGATATACATTTTTATGACCCATTTAGCTTCCTTTACTTTATCAGTGAATAAAATGCAATATAATGTCTTCTAATTTCATATTATTTTGTCTGACTTTTCATAACCGTAAAACATCAGCTTTATGCACAAGCATGTTTTTGGTTGGGTGAGTTTATTTACTTTGTTTAGATAATTAAGCATTTCAGAAGATCAGTGGTTTAACGTTGAGGTTTCATAAATAGGAAAGCTTGGGGAACAATTCATCATTATACTTGAAGCAATTTATTCTGCATTAACCAGTACACTACCTCAAGGAACTCCTCTGAAGGAATAAACCCAGTTTATTTTAAAATGTGCTTGGAATTAGTGTTTTAGTGTGATTTGCTGTGGACTTAAACAGCTTTAAAGGAGAATTTGTGTTTTATTAATTATTCTCTTTCACTCAGGGCTTAGTCCCAGGACTTGCACAAATGGGTACTCAGTAAATGTAGATTACATTTTCCAAAGTACTTTAATAACTTATTTTAGCAAAATGGAATAGGTAACTATTTTGGTCACAATCCTGGACCTCTTGCCTGCTAGCAGGTCATTTCTCCTGCTAAGGACTTTCAGATATCCTTAATTTTCACATATTTCTTACTCATGGTCTCTTCATCTCAAGTTGACCTTGCTAGTTTCCTAGCCATTTCATGTATTTTCCCACTGATAATCATGTATTTCCTGTGTTCTAGCATGGATCAGATGTCAAAATGTCACATATTGCAAGTGTAAACTGAAGCCCAGAGAGGTAATTAGGATGGAGATAGAAATATAGCTCAGATATAGGGATATAGATGGATAGATTGTGGGAACGGATTAGATCCAGATTTTTAAAGGTCAAGTTATTCAGAAAATACATTGTTGAAAACTAATAAACACCACTCATGAGGAGTTAAAAAGAAATGGATAGAAGAAAAAATGTACTCCATCTATAACTGGACATTTCTCTTACTCTTTAAAAATTCCACACTTTCAGTCAGTTCAGTTTTAGATTATGAATGAACACGGTGGAAACACCCACAAAATCCTCTAGGGAAGTGTGATTACCACCCAAAGCCGAGCTTGTTAAATGTATTGAACAAGGGGGAAGACCACTCTCATGTAATCTTCACAGCCTCTCAAGAGAGGACCATCAGTGAAGGGTGCTTAGAGAATTTTGCAAACTGCACTGGATGCTTCTAAGATTGGTCTGGATAGGGATTGATCAGAACTGGTTAACTAGATGAGTTGCTGTGACAGTTTGTGGTATTAGCTTAGAACATATGGGTGTGAAAGAGTTGTGGTAAAGCCGCTTGAACTTGAACAGTTAGGCTATGTTGCAAGTGTGGGGTTTCCCTTCCCAGATAATTATGTCCGCCAACATGGGAAATTAAGGTAGGCTCTGTTGGGGTTCAGTTCTCAGGTCATCTGTAGGATACAGAGATGAATTAGAGAGTGATAACTTAGTTCACAAACAGTGAGAAATTCTCATCTTATACAATTCCTGTCCATTTAAAATACCAACTACAGTAGCACTCTACATGTAGGAGTTAAGAGCATGGGCTCTAAAGCTTCACTTTCTTTGAATCTTGGCTCTGCTACTTCCCAGCTGTGTGACCTTGAACAATTTACACAACCAATTTGTGCCTCAGGTTCCTCATTTGTGAAATGTGATCAGTAATAATAAATGGGTTAATGTATGTGAAATATTTATAATATTGTGGTACTCAGTAAGGGCTAGCTATTATTTTTCATGCTATTACTGATTTTATATATATATATAAATATATTTTAATTTTTAATGTTTTTTATTGATTTTTTAAGAGAGGAAGGGAGAAGGCTAGAGATATAGAAACATCATTGATCGACTGCCTCCTGCATGTCCTCTACTGGGGTTTGAGCCCAAAACCTGGGCATATGCCCTGACCAGGAATCGAACTGTGACGTCCTGGTTCCTGGATTGACGCTCAACCACTGAGCCACACCGGCCAGCACTATTACTGATTTTTTTTTAAAAATTAAATTGCTATTAACCCCCTTATAAAAGCAGGGAGAAAAGGTTAGGAAATGGAGATGTATAATTTATTTCTATATTAATGACATATTAAATTAGTAGTTGGGCCAATAGGCCATAAAAAGGAAATCTATCTTATGGGATATAAGGAGTGCATATAGTAGAATATGCTATAAATTAATAATGGCATTAAAGAATGAAGCAAAGACCTGTTTAAATGACCTCAGGGAGGAATCAGAAACTTTTTACTGCATTATCTGCTTTAGGAAAGAGCTGGTGCAAGTTCTGAGCCGCCCACCAATGCCCTCATCAGGTAGACTCTGACAGCCCACTCTTCTATTCTTGTCTTCTAGTTCTCTCTTCTTTTAGGCCACTTTCAGTTATTTTTCCTTTCCTACTAATTCCAGCACTGGGTATACCAGTAGTATAATCAGTGGGAATATCAGAAAATTATTGGCTCAGATAGGGCCTACTTGGACGTTAGTATGTTTTTATTGATTTTTTAGAGAGGAAGGGAGAGGGATAGAGATATAGGAACATTGATCTGCTGACTCCTGCATGTGCCCTACTGTGAATTGAGCCTGCAACCCAGGCATGTGCCCTGACTGGGAATTGGAACAGTGACCTCTTGGTTCATGGGTTGATGTGCAACCACTGAGCCACACTGGCTGGGCAGGGCCTACTTGGACTTTAAATATATTTTTATTGATTTTAGAGAGCAAGGGAGAGGGAGAGAGAGATAGAAACATCAATGATGAGAGAGAATCATTGATTGGCTGCCTCCTGCATGCCCCCTACTGGGGATCAAGCCCGCAACCTGGTCCTGTGCCCTTAACCAGAATCAAACCCAGGACCCTTCAGTTTTCAGGCCAACGCTCTATCCACTGAGCCAAACTGGCTAGGGCAGGGCCTACTTGGACTTTAGATAAATACGTTAGTGTTCTCTTATTTATTAGACCTGGAATTGTTTTATTTAACTTCTAGGCTATATTTAATCTCTCAAGATGAAATGAAAGCCTCTCATTCTTGATAAACTAACTAGTGATTTTAATATGAGCTTGTTGCTTGGATTATTGTCTCTGTCTCCAGTGCTAAAATAGCAAATGTAATACATACAGATAACAGGGAATGTTATTTGGTTCTATTTAATAAACTGTAATGCAGCTTCTAGGAGCCAGACATTTTGAAAATATTGGTAAAACACAACTCTGCAACCCATTATATAATCTTCCTATATAATAAAAGGCTAATATGCAAATTGTCCCCTCGACTGGGAGTTCGACCGGGAGTTTGACCAGGAGTCTGACCAGGGGCGGGGTCAGCCAGGCAACTGCCCGCAGCCCCTCTCCCTGGCCGGCCCAGCCCGATCAGCCTCAATCGGGGTGGGCCAGCCGGACCCCACCTGTGCAGAAATTTGTGCACTGGGCTGCTAGTATTATAATAAAAGCATAATATGCTAATTAGACCAGACAGCTGAACGACCTTCTGGATGAAGCCGGGGCTGCGAGGGCCGAGCCCCTTGCATGAATTTTGTGCATCTGGCCTCTAGTCCTATATAATAAAAAGCTAATATGCAAATAGACCGAACTGCAGAACAACTGAACAACCAGTTGCTATGACATACATGCACTGACCACCAGGGGGTGTGCGTGGAACATGGTGGGCGTTGGCAGCAGGTGGCAGAGCGTGGAACATGGCAGGCATTGGCCACAGTGGGATGGTGGAGCAGGTGAGCAGGGGCGCCAGACCAAGGTGGGGCACTGGTCGCTGTCATCCGGGCGAGCCTCTGGTGGTTACTGAAAATTCTGTGCTCCAGCGTGCCGCGGTCCCACCCAGCGCTTGCACCTGCTGCCGGTGCTGGCTCCACTCACACCAGCTGCCGGTGCTGCTGCTCACACCCACTGACAGCGCCCAGCACTGCCCTGATCACTCGGCACCGTCAGCAGATGCAAGCGGCAGCTGCCAGCCCCGATCACCCCTCAGGGCTCCTCCACCTCCACCTGCTCCTGAGGGGTGATGGGGGCTGGCAGCCACCTCTCACCACTGCTGCCGGTCCCACTCACACCCACTGCCAGTTGCAGCCGGCACCTGGCACCAGTCCCGATCGCTTGGTGCCATCATGGGTGTGAGCAGTGACTGCCGGCCCTGATCGCCCCTGAGGGCTTCTCCACCTCCCCCGGTTCCTGAGGGGCGATCAGGGAAGCAGCTGCTGCTCTCACCCATTGAAGGCGCTGGCCCCAATTGCTTCCTGCCATTAGCAGGTGAGAACGGGGCAAGCGCCATCAGTGTGTGGGAGTGGTGGTGGCAGGAACAGGGCTGCCGACAGACAGGGGACCAGGAGCCACAGTGGGAGGGACCAAGCAGGGGCGCAGAGGATGGACCGAGACCCACCCCTGTGCCCACCACAGCCTCGCAGCCCACAGTTCCTTTCAGGGTGCATGAATTCATGCACTGGGCCTCTATTCTATAATAATAAAAGCATAATATGCTAATTAGACTGGATGTCCTTCTGGATGTCCTTCTGGACGACCTTCTGGATGAACCCGGGGCTGCGAGTGAAGCCCGGGTGCCAGGTGCCTGCTGGCGGCTGGAGGGAAGCCTGGGTCCTGGGTGCCAGAGGGAAGCTGGTGCCGGCAGCTGGGTGAAAGAAGACCTACTCTTGCATGAATTTCATGCATTGGGCCTCTAGTGGTAATATGAGCAAAGGCCTGTGGAAACACAGAAAGAGTGCAGGTTGGTTTGGGCCAGGTATTTTCAAACTTTTCATCTCATACCACACATAAACAAATTACTAAAATTCTGAAGCACACACACACAAAAATAGGTATAATTTTGATTCATTCACACCAGACAGCTATTGTTGTGTTGGCTGTTGTCATTTTTTTCTTTCACAATCTATGGGAAAAGAGGTCAGTGCCCCTGTGGCACACTGGTTGAAAATCGCTGGTTTAGGGTATGTGTGTGTGAGTGCATGTTTTGTGTGTGTGTGATGGCGGGTAAGAATTAGGAAATTCTTTATAGATGAGTTGACATTTATCATGTCATTAGCTAGAAACTTTGGAAATTTACTTGGATTGGTAGGTTTGTAGTGGCTTTTTTGTTTCATCTGTAGCATTGGTACTTACATGTGACAAATTCTCATTTACCTAATCTTAGTCTTTCTAAAGCTGGCACAATAACTAAATGGGAATGGCCCCAATCTCCATTTCCATAGGTTTCACAATAGCAAGAATATTAATTTCTCCAAAGAGTGCTTAGATGTAGGCCAACGGATTTGTGGTCTCTGACAAGTGTCTCTCTGGAGATAAAGCTAATTCAATTTATATAAAGAGACTTTTAATCCAAAGGAATATTGTTTGAGCTAATGATACGCTTTCCATGACTTCACTTCTTACTCAGATCTAGCCTCACTGGGAGCCAATTGCTAGGTGAGGTCCTGCCTCAGAGCCTTTGCACTTGCTGATCCTGTAGTATGGAAATGATTTTTCTCCAGAGTCATCACAGGACTCAGCTGCTCATTTCATTCAACTTTATTTTTAAATGTCACTTTTGTTGGAAGGCCTTTTGTGTAAATTCACTCTAAAATAGAAGCAACTTCTCTATCCCTTTCACTGTGTATCTTTAGACCAGTGGTTCTCAACCTTCCTAATGCCGCGACCCTTTAATACAGTTTCTCATGTTGTGGTGACCCCCAACCATAAAATTATTTTCATTGCTACTTCATAACTGTAATTTTGCTACTGTTATGAATCGTAATGTAAATAGCTGATATGCAGGATGTATTTAGGTGACCCCTGTGAAAGGGTCATTTGACCCCCAAAGGGGTCTTGACCCACAGGTTGAGAACCGCTGCTTTAGACTGTTTTATTTTTCTTAATAGCACTTACTATAAACTGGTTTTGTATATTTATTTGTCCATTCTTATTTTTACTTCTAGTCCCAAATTTAAGCTTCATAAGGCAAGAACTATTTTTTTTTACTGTTGTATTTCAAGGCTTAAAAGAGTAGGAACCCAACAAATATTTAATGATCAAGTAAATGAATAAATATATGAATTAATGTTAGTCATTATACTCAAATATACTATTATATTTTTTATTGTACAAATACACTTAATTTCATGGGATTAATTATATAATTGGTACCTTTATATTTCTTTAGAAATTAGCTACCTTGAATATATTTAGGTTAAAAAAATAAGAATAATAGATCAATTGATCATCAAGTAGAGAAAGTGAATTCTTAGAAGTAAACCTCCTTTATGTACATAAGAGCTTATTATACTTTTGATGTTAATTTATGAGTGTTAGATCATTATAAATGTAAAGTTTCTAATTCCAAATAGGAATACTAGAGGGAGTGGATTTAAATTCTACATTCTCTGCCAGATGACCCAGGAAAATTGCTGCCTGGACTATAGCAGTAACCTCTTAGCTAATCTCTCAGTCTGATTTTTTTCTGCCTCAAAATTATTATCCATATGGTGCCATAATTAGTGTTTGAAAATGACAGATCAGAGCATGTCATTCTTCTGCTCATAAAATTCCATTTTCCTACTAAATAAATTCTAGTTTTTCAAAATGTGTTATGTACCCATTATTAAGCGAACTGCTAGTTATACCAAACTTGGGAACACGTGCTCCTGAACTACAAAGGATTTACTCCATTTTTGTATACAACAAAAGTCACTTAGCTTGGTAGTTATATATAATTTGTACGAAGAGTTTATTGGTAATGACCATATATTCAACTTCCTTTTTTAGTTTTTCCTCTGTCCTAGACTCTAAAATGACATTACCACAATACTGGTTTATATTTCAAATATTGTAAAATGCCACATTTTTCATAAAACTTCTTAATTGTTTTCTAGTTTTGACTAGATAGCAATATTTTCTGTTTGTTAGTAAAACTAGAATTTATCACTTAGCTGACATGCTGTAATCATATAGACTTTGAGGTGACAAAAATTGTTCAACTATTCATTTCTCTGCTCCATCATTTCCAATGGACATGCTTTATAGTGGATGACCTGATGCAACCAAATTTTAATGATTTTATTTAAGTGTGATCTCATGTTATTGTATTGGCCATGGTAACACAGCTGCTGTAACATGTAAGTACATGTGGGGATATATTAATGACTTAAAACAATAGTTTATATATTGCCCAGGTATAAGTCCAATGCAGGTGAGCCTTGTTCGTGACTAATATTTTTCCAGGGATGATTCAGAGGCATATCTTCCTTTATTGTGGTTCTGCCTTCTCCAAGAGCTATGCCATCATTTTCTTTTGCATCTATCCAGTGAAAAGTGGAAGAGAAGATAAAAAAGCCACAGGAGTTTCTTAAAAGCTTTTTTGTAGAAGTGATGCACATCAGCTCCCTTCACTTTCCAATGGACAAAAAAGGCATTGGCCACACCTACATACAAGGAAGCTGTAGTGCCTGGTTGAGTGGCTGCTTCTAAGTGAAAGTACCATCTTCTGAAAGGTGGAGAGTGGGTTTGGTTGTCTGACTACCTGTTTCTGCCATAGTTTGGAACTACCAACTTAAAGGTAGAACTGTCTAGTGGTCTTATAAATGGGGAGCTAAAGCTTAATTACCTGAATAAATGAGGAAAATATGCATCAAAGTCAATTTTATATTAAGAAAAATATGGTTATAATGGGGTTGTAATTAAAAAATGAATCAAGGTCAGTAAATTTCATAGGGCCTTAAATATATCATAAGTACAAAATATGATGAAATCTTCTGATGAATTTGTTGATTTTTTAAAAGTATTGTGATAACCACTCTGGTTCCTTTCACAACATATGAATAAGGAATTAAATGCCAATGATAATGTTTTGCTAACAAGTACTCAATTTGAGTCAGAGAGACCAAATACTTGTCTTGGTGAACTGAAAAAGATTGGCACAAAATTTCATGTGGTGCAAGACTGAGCAAAGATCAAATAAAAAATATGTAACAATATAAATCAATTTTGTTTTTCATTGTCATTATATTGATACTTCCCCAAATGCTTCCAGGGATGAATGGCTCTGTTTCTAAAATTGTAAAGGCAGAATCTGTGGGAAATCTAATCAGTGTTCTTGTTATTGAACAAGTTTTCTGAGTGTCTGCCATAGTAGGAAGTATTTGCAAGATAGAATATTCATCTTTACTGATTTCGGAGAGGAAGGGAGAGAGAGACATAGATAGAAATATCAGTGATGAAGAGAAAATCATTGATTGGCTGACTCCTGCACACCCCTTACTGGGGATCTATCCCACAGCCTGGGCATGTGCCCTGACTGGGAATTGAACTGTGACCTCCTGGTTCATGGGTCGATGCTCAACCACTGAGTACACCAGCTGGGCAAATTTTCATTTATCTTTATTCTTCTTTGATATGCTATCAATAAAATTAATATTAGTATCATCAAAAGATGTTCTATTAGTTTGCATTGACTTTTTTCATAGTTTTATTGTAGCATCATCATTATGTAAATTATATTTTAATCTAATATTTTATAAGTTGTTGGTTCATTGTTAGAAATGGAATAAAATTATTTTTGTATGTGATTCTTATGAGATACTCAAATAACAGTATACCTATGCCTTTGTCAACACTTAATCATGTGTAAAAAATAATTCATTCTTTAGCATGGCATCTGGCAACTACCCAAAAACATACACAAAAAGAAATACAGACACATAGTTTTGTGTGTATGTGTGTGTGTGTGTATGTGTGTGTGTGTGTGTGTGTAATAAGATGTATACATGTGAATGTGCATGTCATATATATGTCAATATCTGAGTTAATTTGTTTTAAATAGCTTTGCTTCCTGTGATAGTAACTCATATTTGCAGTAATGCTTTATAAAATACTTATAATCTTCACAAAAATTCTATTGGTAAAATAGCATTACTTTATATTCCAGGTGAGAAAACTTGGGCTTCAAGTAATTAAATATTTTGTTTCTGATTAAATGCCATGTAGAATTAAACCCAGCTTGATGCAAACTTTTCTTGCTGTAGCACTTCAAGTTGCCTCTTAAAAATAGGGGATAAGGCCAAACCGGTTTGGCTCAGTGGATAGAGCGTCGGCCTGCGGACTGAAGGGTCCCGGGTTCGATTCTGGTCAAGGGCATGTACCTTGGTTGCGGGCACATCCCCAGTGGGAGGTGTGCAGGAGGCAGCTGGTCGATGTTTCTCTCTCATCGATGTTTCTAACTCTCTATCCCTCTCCCTTCCTCTCTGTAAAAAATCAATAAAATATATTTTAAAAAAATAGGGGATAAGAAATATTCTGAAACTCCACATTGAATAGGAACATCAGAAATGAGAATATGAACCTAGGATAAAATTAAATATGTTTGATAACACTTAATAGAACTTAGAGTCTGAAGAAACTAAGGTTTTTTGATTAGCCAGAGTTTGGAATCTTATCCTCCACAACATGGGGAATCATCCTGTATGTATTCATGAATAATTAAATTCATAGAATGAGGTAGACTACAAAAAATGTAACATAAAGAATATAGCATGGGAAAATCTTGTGCCAACTGGCTATAAGTTGGATAGTTTACCTCTTTCCCACATCTCTTTTCTAAATTGTACATTAGGGTTCTCTTTTATTTTTCTTATTTATTTATTTTAAAAATATGTTTATTGATTTCAGAGAGGAAGGGAGAGGAAGAGAGAGATAGAAACATCAATGATGAGAGAGAATCATTGATTGGCTGCCAACCTGCATGCCCCTGCTGGGGATCAAGTCTGCAACCCTGGCATGTGCCCTTGACTAGAATAGAACCCTGGACCCTTCAGTCCGCAGGCTGACACTCTATCCACTGAGCCAAACCGGCTAGGGTCATTGGCGTTCTCGATGGCTACTTCTTTGGAAGAGAAATCTGAGTATCTATGTATGTGCAAAAAAGTAAAAAAACTTCTAAATGTCTTTATCTTCCATTAATATGACATTACTAATTCATGATGAAGATATTTTAATGTTAGTGGTGTTGCTTTTGTTTGGTATCCAGGTAAATTTAATCCCATTACTATGCCTATAATGTGGAGTAGTTTTGTTTAATGATGTGTATTAATGTGGCAGTGGATAGCTTGAATTGAGTCAGAAAAGTAACTGTTGGACTTAATAGAATTTAAATTGAAGACTTACGAGAATTCAAACTTTTATAATGTCTTTTTAAGTAGCACTTTAAATTATTTTCAGGAAAATCAACATTTTAAGAATGTATGCAAAAATCCTGTAATTTGCAAAGATGACATGATCCTAGATGTAGAAAATCCTAAAGGTTCCTGTTAGAGGTGACAGCAAATTCAGCAAAGTTGAAGGACATAAAATCAATATGCAAAATAAGTTGTGTATCTATATACTAACAATGGACAATCCAGAGGAGAAATGAAGAAAAAATTTTCATTTAAAATTGCATCAAAAAGAATAAAATACATAGATATTAACTTACCCAAGGAAGTTACATATTTGTGTGCTTGAAAACTACAAAGCACTACTGAAAGAAATTAAAGGAGACAAATGGAAAGGCACCTTGTGTTCATGAATTGGAAGACTTGATATTTCAATACTACTCAAAGTGATCTGTAGATTTAATGCAATTCTTACAAAAATCTAATTGTCAGATCTTTTTAGAAATATAAAAATCCATCTTAAAATTCATGTGAAATCTCAAGGGACCCAGAATAGTCCAAAAATCGTGAAAAAGAACACATTTGGGGGAATCACACTTCCCTAGTTTTAAAACAACTACAAAGCGAAAGTAAGAGTGATACTGACATAAAACAGACATATAAACAAATTGAATAGACTAGAGAGCCCAGAAATGAACTCTAGCATATATGGTTAGATAATTTTCAACAAGGCTGCCAAGATCATTCGATGGAGATATAACAGTCTTCAACAGATGGTGTTGGGAAAATTGGATATCCACATGAAGAATAATGAAGTTAGACCTTACATTACACCATATGTAATTATTAGTTAAAAGGGATAAACAATGACATTTGAAAGTCAAAACTATAAAATCCTTAGAAGAAAACATGAGGATAAAACTTCATAGCATAGGGATCAAAGTTCATGGCATTGAATTTAGCAATGAAATTTTTTGGATAGAACACCAGAAGCAAAGTCAAGACAAGAAAAATTAGATCAATTGGATTACATCAAAATTTTAAAACATTGTGCAGGAAAGGACACTATCAGAGTAAAAAGAGAACGCACAGAATGAGAGAAACTGTGCAAATCATACATCTGATAAGGGATTAATATCCAAGATATGTCTAAAACTCTGACAACAACAAAAAAATCCAAACAACCTAATTCAAAAATGGGCAAAGGGCTTTGAATAGTCATTTCTCCAAGGAATATACAAAGATGGACAATAAGCCCATGAAAAGATGTTCAGTATAACTAATAATTAGGGAAATGCATATAAAATTTAAATGAGAGACCACTTCACACCTTTAGGATGGTATTTTAAAAAAGTGTTGGCAAGGAGGTGGAGAAATTAGAACGCTTATGCATTGCTGGTGGGAATGTAAAATGGTGCAGCCTTTGTGGAAGACAGCATAGTAGTTCAGCATATTAAACATAGTCTTACCATCTGATCCAACAATTCCAATACTTGCTATACACCCCAAAAGATTCAAACAGAAATGTTTGAAGTAGTATATGTCAGGATTTCATTCCTTTATAATGATGAGTAATATTCCATTGTGTATAGACATTATGCTAAGTGAAGTAAGCCAGACACAAAAAAATGGCAGATATTTTATGATTCCACTTACATGAATTACCTAGTAAAACTGAATAAAAAAAGACAGGAAGTAGAATAATAGTTATTTCCAGGGGCTATGGGAGGAGGGAATGGGGAGTTATTGTTTATGGGTACAGAGTTTTAGTTTAGGAAGATGAACATTTCTGGAGATGGAGGGAGGTAATGATTGCACACCAACGTGAATGTACTTAACACCACTGAATTGTACACTTAAGTATACAATTGGTAAATTTTATAATTGGTAAATTTTAAAATGCTAAATTTTATATTATGGGTGTTTTGCCATAATAAAAAAATTTCTATAAACTTTCATGTAAAGTTTTAGAAAATGTTTGCATTTATGCATGTTGGATGCAGGAGTTTCATAATGTGAATGTAAATTAAAACAAGTTGTTTTTGTTTGTCAATTTTATATTTATTGTCAATGTGTGTATATGTCCAGATTATCCTCTAATATATTTATGGAATTTTTAGGCATTTGGTTTAAAAAAAGAAACACTTAATTTACGCCCAGAGGAATTATAAATCTTTCAGGGCTTACTGCAACATTTACTTATAATAAACACTTTATCCATTTTTAAAATATTAATTTGTCAGGTTGATAACTTTATGATTCCATAGTGTATAGGTATTGTGTACAGGCAGTACTCAATATTGTTTAGTTTTTTTTTTAGCTTTGGGTCATTTGAAAAAATAACTCAGCAACAACTGTTATTTTCCTTATGCCACATACTATTCTTAATATATTGCCTTGCTTTAGTAATAGTGAAGGGGGGCTCTTGGAGAGGATTTCCAAATGCTGTGGAAAGACGGAATGTATGCCTAGATTCCTTTTCTAGGAAATATTTTTTTCTTTTTCTAGGAAAGGCTTTTGGAAAGATTCAATAGAGACATGATTTTATCACTTGCTTGCTTTTTTATGGTGTTAATTAGATTTTGAAGTAAAAACTGATTCTGAGAGATAATCAAGGTAGTCACTTGAAACATAGATTTGACAATAAGGAGGTTGGTAGATAATTACTGTGCTTTGAACTAGTCATTATTGTGATTGTGAAAATTTTTTACTTCATGGGTTGTTCATCACCTTTCTCCCTTAGTGCTTTTTAGAGCATGATCAGTTATTACTCTACTGACAAGTATTAATCCAGTAGTAATTTATCATAGTCTGACAAGTGCCGAAATTCATCCTCACATATGCACCCACTGAAACAGAAAAGCACTGTTTTCATCTCTGAACCTATCTATAGTTTATTGTGATATATTATTTTGGCCTGAAGGATCACAGGCAAATTATATTTGATCAGTTCTTCAAATTAAAACATAATTGTAAATATGTTTGCATCTCTTTAAATCAGTATAATAACTGTAGATTTTATGTCAAGATATTGTGATCATATTTAAGAAGTTAAATATTAAACTAAGGAAGATTTCAGAAATGTATAAATTATTGCATTATATTTATTAATTCAAAATAAATAATATTTTGAATGATGAATAATAATTTTCATGATCATTATACAAATGGTACTGTTAATACAAGGGAAATAATGTCAATAGATCATTTCTGGTTCAAGTCAATTATGCCACATTTTAATTGAAAAATAAAAGCTGTTCATTGTGTACAGAGGTAGCGCTCCTGACAGATTATATAAATGACCTCATTAATGTAAGAGAAATAAGGTCAAGAGAGACATTTTTACTGAAGTCCATTATGTTACATTTTAATTGAAAAACAAAAGCTGCTTTTATTCAAAGGGAACACCACTGGCATTCCATCATATTCCATGGCCTCCTAATACTGCAGTAACTGCCTAACCAACCTCTCAGTTCACCAGAATTTACAGAGTGATGTTTTTACCACATTAATTAGGTCATGTCTTCCCTACTTATCATTCTTCATTTTGCTTAGGAAAAGTCCAAACACTGAACCTGTGTGATCTGGTCCTTGCCTAATTCTTGACCTCACTTCATACCAGTCCTCCAATTTCACTATATTGCAGTCATGCTTTTTCCTGCCTCAGCCCTCTTCACTTGTCATTCCTATTGGCTGGATAGGTCTGACTTTTTCATGCCATTCTGTCTCAGTTGAAAGGTCTCATCTTTAGAAGAATCCTTCCCTGACTACCTACCCTATCAAAAATAGCTCTCCTGATCACCCCTCCTAGTCATTCTCTATCCCATTCAATTTTCTTCATAATCATCATCATTATCTGAAATTAGCTTGTTTGGTTGCTTAATTTTTTTTATTGTTTACTTCCCCTACTAGATCCTTTCATGCCAGAGACTTTGTCCATTGGCTTCATTCCTTTATAGCTAGTAACTAAGACAGTGCCTAGCATATTGTCAATGGTCAATATTTGTAGAAATGATGAGTAAATGAATAGCAGTGGTACAGATATATTGCATTTTATTTGTTAATATGTGATTATGGGTTGATGGTTAGGGTCTCATTTCTCTTGCTCGGTTAAGCCAATGACAAACTTTTATTTTTTAAAAAAAATATGTTTTTATTGATTTCAGAAAGAGGAAGGGAGAGGGAGAAAGAGATAGAAACATTAATGATGAGATAGAATCATTGGTCATCTGCCTCCTGCACGCCCCACACTGGGGATTGAGCCTGCAACCTGGGCTTGTGCCATGACTGGAAATTGAACCATGACTTCCTGGTTCATAGGTCAATGTGCCACCACTGAACCATGCTGGCTGGGCCAATGACAAACTATTATAGGACAGGTTAGGCATGTGAGTAGGTAGTACACAATACATTGCAAACTGTTGATGTGAAGTCTGGAAGGAGCCTAGAAGTCTGTTTCATGTGGCCTACACTTCATTACAAAACTGAATTTATGTCCTTTCTCAGTAGATATGGCAGTCCTGGGACCATATCCTGCATTGGAATCATCTTGCTAGTGCTGAATAGGGAGAGTGCACACACTCCAGTTTGTAGCAGTCTTTACCATTCACACAATTTATGTAGCTCCACTTAATAGACCCTGTCACTCCATTCATATATGGAATCTAACTTTGTGATCCCATATACAAATCTATCATTCTACTGGGTGAAACAGCCACAATTAAAACCATCATATTTGTTGTGTATATATGTGTATGTAAATTAACTTGGGCATTTTCTGGGAAGTGAAACTATCAATATCTCAAAGGGATCCATGATGATAGTAAAAATGAAAGGTCCTCAGACTAGATGATTATAGAATTCCTTTCTGTTCTGTACGTCTAATTCTGAGACTTCTGAGTACCTCTTTTCTTCAAACTTCTGTGAAGAGTGTAATGGATATATTCCTACATGAGGAGATTATACATCAGGGATTAGTCCAGAGTCTGACACTCAGTAGCTGTGTTTCTTTAAGAACTCTCCAGAGAGACCAAGTTGGTTCATGGTCCATGGTAAGAGATGAAATTAAACAGGCCTGGGGGAGGGGGGAAGGCAACATTGTGAAAGTCACAAGGAGAAATGAGACTTGTAAATAACTCTGATATAAGTTGATGACATAAGTGTAGTCCAAAGGAAGAGTTCAAAGAAAAAGGCATTGCAATCAGTTGGGTGACAGAAATAATGCCGGCAGAGCATGACATTTGCACTACATTTTAGACTTGTGTCTTGATGGGCAGAAAAAAAGGAAGAATGGCATTCCAGGTAAAATAGCAGAGCAAAACACCAATAAAAGAAGAAATAAGAGCAAGGCATATTCAGGATACAGCAATCATCTAATGTGTTGAAGTCCAAAAACAGTAATATTAGATGTGTATTTATATATGATCTGTCATTGTGAGAACAGAGGATATCTAGATCAAAAGGTATGCATTTTAAAATATAATATATTCTGCTAAATTATTTTCCAAAATGATCGTAATGATTCCTTTCCCTAACATTAATAAATGAAGGATATAGTTCCAAACCCTTGCAAATAATTTGAATATATTTCACAGTATACTGCTTTCTCCCTTATTTCTATAACCATAAGTTTGTAAGTTATTCTCACCAATTAGTTTATTCACCAAATATTTGGAGTACTTACTATGTGTCAAGACTATGGCTGGCACTGGGGAACCAAATAGACTCTCTAATATCAAGGAACATATAGGATAATGGGAGAGATACACAGTTCCTCTAAAATCTGGACCTTTCTCTCTGTTTTCTATCATCCATACAGCTTACAGTCATGAGAAATTTACTCTCTCTGGTGACTCTGGAGAAATGTTTGCACTCAGAGGTGAAGGGCAGAGAAGAATTTCTGAATCTCAGATTTTTCCTGAGGATAGTGAGATGTTAACAAATCTGACAATTTAATAATTCTGTTAAGCTCTGTGTGATGTACTAATTTCATTTTGCTCCTTATTACTAGTAAGTAGAGCATGCTCCCCCTTTTTTAATAGAAATCATTTTAGGAGCACAAAGTTCTGGGTTACAGTAATGTTTCTTTCACTTATCACCTAATTAATTGATTTTAGGTAACTTAGCTAATATCTGGGTGTCTGCATTTTCACATATATATCAAGAAGATAAGAATAGTTACCTTGAGGGATTCTTATAAGAATTAGCAAAAATCATCAGTAGAGTGAAAAACATAATACAAACACAAAATACAATGTGCCTTTATTTTTAAAAATAGGTTTTTATTTAATTTTAGAGAGAGAGGAAAGGAGAAGGAGAGAGAGATAGAAACATGGATGAGAGAAAAACATCCGCATGAACTGCTGCCTCCTGTATGTCCCCTGCTGGGGATCAAACTAGAAACCCAGGCATGTGCCCAGACCTGACTGGGAATCAAACGAGATACCTCCTGGTGCATAGGTTGATGCTCAACCACTGAGCCACACTGGCTGGGCTACAAATGTGCTTTTAAAAATGCTGTATTATTCAGCTTCTTTACTTTCAAATATATATATTTTCTTGTTTCAGAATTTTTTTCATAATCTGTACCTTATTTACAAATCAATAGCTTCTTGTGGACTCATTTCTGCGGGATAAATTATTAGAATCCTTAAGAAATTTATCATATCAGCCTGCCAGAGTCTTTTTTGTCTAAATCCCTGGCATCTGACATATACGATTCAGCAATCAGCATGAAATTAATCAAGCTCCAGCTTGTATTTTCCACAATTGTAGCTCTCTGAAGCTCTCAAATTCAATTGAAAAAAATGAATTTGAAAGTGTATATCTGAAATTTTCAAGTAGCATTAAATATGTAACCTATAAATGTATAAGAAATAAATTCCTTAAGAATCAGTTTGAGGAATGATGAATCCACTCAAATTCCTTTAATGGAGGTGATAGCCTGTTTTCTGTAGAGAAAATAATGTGAGGCATAACAGGACACGTGATTTTGCAGTAACTTCCCCCTCTTCCCCATGCTGCCTGGTGTACCCACACTAGTTGCCAGGTAAGGATTAAGAGAGGAAGGAAAGGGGGGAAAGTGCTCCATGAAATCAGAATAAACACTGAATATAAAAATGTATCTAATTGAGAAAGGGGAATGAGAAAGAGAACAGTAAATCTTCTGGAGTCATTTCTTGGTTTCAACTTCTGTCTAGAAGACTAAGCATTCAGTGACTAGTTACTTGCTTATTATTGTGCCAGAGAAAAATTGGAAATGATCCTTGCCTTCATTGAACTTTGAGTGTAAATTGGAAGTCAGGACTAACCAAATGGAGCAATAGGCCTGAGATAAAACTGTACATGAAGTAGTAAACTCAATTTTATAGTGTTTAAATGCTATAGAAAGCTATGAGATAATTTAACAAGGTCTGCAATGGAAAATAGGAAACTAAGCCAGAGGTAGGAATTGAGCTGAAACATAAAGATGTTTAGAATGGGAGGAGGTAAAAAGCTGGGGTGGGGGGTGGGGGTAGGGAGACAGTTCCTGGCTGCAAAAAAAGATGAAAGGATGTTTAGTGGGAATAGAAATAGATGGACATAGGCAAACATGAAAGTTGAGTAAAAGAGGGCAGATTCAATTCAGCTTTTCATTTTTTATGTCTTTTTCATTTATGGACACCAGTTTGGGCCCATTGCTCTGGCTTTGATAAGCTGGGAGATACAGAGGGGCTGTAGAACTCATGGCCTTTAATCTTGGTAGTTTTGTTCCTGCTAAAAATAATAGCCACCCCTTATTGAGACCTTACCATATTTCAGCACTGTGTTGAGTTTTCTCTTATCTCTTGTAATCATTGGAATACCTGTATGAAGGCAGGATGCAGAACAGTAAATGCAGAGTTTGTCTGATTTTTAAGTTTGAGATCCCCAATCTTGATACACTGACACTTACAGGAGGTCAAGAGTCTAGGTCATTATATGATAACTAGTGGCCCGGTGCACAAAATTTGTGCACATTACAAGGGAATTAATTAGAGGAAATATTTTAATATTGCTATTTGCCCTTTCTCTATAATAGAAGTGTCCAGCCAGCCCCACCCCTATTGGGCAATACCAAGACCCGACTGGCCCCACCCCTGTCAAGCCCCACTGGGCGGGGGACACAGTCTCACATCCTGGTGCTGGGGCAGGGGGTGCAGCCTTAGGTCCCCCGGCCTTGGCCCGCACCACACAGCCTCACCCAGACCCGCCGCGCTGCGAGACCCCAGACCCGCCGTGCTGCGAGACCCCAGACCCACCGTGCTGTGGGACCCATCAATGCACCTCCTGGTGACCGGTCGTTTGGTCATTATGATGAAAATGAAGTCATGCATTTAAGCAAGCACATTCATTTTCAATGCCTGATTTGTCTACGTTCTCTAAATTGCAAAATAAATAAGATCTTCAGCCAGATAGCATCATAATGCCAAGGTCTTTATATAATGACACATACCATTCTCTCCACTCAGTATGCTCCATTTGAATGGATTAAATGTATGTGACTCATATGAAAGGCAATGCTGCTTGCTCTTAATAGTGGAAGCATTAGCTTATTACCTAATGCCATAAAGCTGTTTAAATGGCATATACTGACTTGAAGAACAGAAGGAAAAATAACAAAAAAACAAAAACAAGAAACAACATTCAGTGCTGTGGACAGCAGACTCCTCTCCCTTTCCTTTTTTTTTCTGCTTTTCCCATGAACCTATTTGCGTTCTGCCTCAAAATCAACATAGAAGACAAAATCAGATGTTGTAATCTGTATTTTATAGTGCCATTTGAGTACAAAGAGGTGTTTTTCAGCATTTTTTTTTTAAATCAATGCAGCTCAAACTTGCTCCCAGTGTTCCAGGAGCCAGGCCAACATGGCTGTGGGGACACACCTTTGCTAGCTGTCAGGCTGCTTCAGGGCTGGGGCAGGGAACACGTCAGGTGTTGCTGGAAACT
>NW_005371389.1:108253-123230 GCF_000412655.1 Myotis brandtii | reverse complement strand
AGTCTTTTCATTATAAAATGCAAAGCAGCAGCCGTTTTCCATTACCCACCTCCCCGGCCCTCCTCACCCGCGGGTGTAGGAAGGGGCTGGGAGGATATTTCCTCTTGGTTCTTTGATTTCTCTTATTTAACTGAGCCCAGTGACAGCTGCTTCTCTGAGCGCAAGGCCAGCCGGCTCAGGGCTTAGCTGCACCTGGAAGGCAAGTGGCAGAGCTGACCAGGGGCTTTGACCAAGCCGAGCATGTGGGTCACAGCAACCTCGGCAGGCAGGCTGCTCCCAAAGATTCTAGGCCCCTCCCAGCTCCGCTCCCCAGCTCCCTCTCCCCCTTTCACCCACAGGCACCACCTGTGTGGTGTGCCCCAAGGCTTGGTGTGCAGTCGCCAGGTTTGCAGGTTCGAGATGCTCCGCCTCCTCCTGGCACTTTGAGCCATAAGCGCCAGCAGTGACCTTTCCACTCCATCTTGATCTTTGGTCACTGCTGAGGTTTGCTGGACTCTCTAGGCCAGGGACAGCCAGGACCTTTGCCTCTGACCAACGCTGTGCCTGTAGCCTGCCTGGGGTACCCCCAGCCCCAGGAAAGCGTGGGGGCATGGTCGGCCTGGGTGAGGGGCTGTGGGGGGATTGGCTAGCTGCCCCACCCTCAATTGGGGTGGGAGAGGCTGATCAGGGGTGGGGCCTGGGGAGAGGCTGGGCAGGGCAGCCATCTTGTGACGGCATTATGACTTGAGGGTCAATTTGCATATTACCTCTATATTATATAGGATGACTCAAGTGCCATAATGTGAACAGATATTTTGTCAAGTGCATACGGTATAATATAACTTATCTATTTACTTGGATGAGTAGGAGAAAGCTGAATTCTCAAAGGTCAGAGAAGACAAGACTGTAGAGAAGTAGAATGGAATGTGGAGGGAATGGCCCATAGCAATCTACAAGGAGCAGACAGACCTGAGTTAAATTCTTTCTTCTCCTGTCTGGAGCTGCATGAGCTTAGGGAGACTGGGACACCTCACCTCTCTGAATGCCAGTTTCTCATCTGCATTATGGATATAATTATATGACCTGCATAACTTATACAGCTGCGAGTATAGGACCTACATAACTTATTTTTGCATCTGACACTGCACTGGTTCCTAAAGCTAACGAGTTAATAGGTATAGTCACTGCCCTGTAAAAGCTCACAGTTTAAGTGATGGAGATAGCTAAGAGTCTTGGTTCAGGTTTCCTCCAAATCAAAGCCTAATATAAAGCCTTGATTGCTGGTAGTTTATTTGAAAGCAAACTCCGGAACATGAGATTGTTGCTAAAGTGAGACAAGGAGGGAGTAAAAGACAATAAAGAGAATATTATTGAGCTGATTACTGTTAACTGACCCTCAACCCTGACAAGGACCCTCTGAGGAATCTTGGAGAATTCTTCCCAGTAATGTGTCTCTGAAGGACAATTTATCTTTCTCATTCCTCCTGTCAACAAAGAGTCACTTCCTGGGCATTAACCCTTTTGCTTCCTGGCCCTGAAGCAGAAAATAGGAGCTGCAACTAAAATTAGAAATGGATTGAGGGAATGTGCTGCAAGACACAAAGTAACAGTGGAATCTCCATTCTCAAACTTAATTTGTTCCAAAAAGCTGTTCGAGAAGCGATTTGTTTGAAAACCGAATCATTTTTTTTCTCATTAGAAATAATGTACATTGAATGAATTCATTCCAGATCCCCAAACAATTCCATGTTTTAACCTTTTTTATATACATTACATGTCTAATATACTGTTTAGTCTAGAAACACTTTTCATAAATGTACCAAACCACCCTCTACCAACCTTAAAGGAATCACTTTCAGCATGTGTTCCAAGGTATCTTTTAGTAGGTTAGTATGTGGCATCTTTGATTTTTCACATATTGCCTCTGAAATGTCACTGTAGATGAATGGCTAAAAAAGTGGTGGTATACTCCATAACAATGGAATACTACTGGCCATAATAAAGAAGGAAATCTCACCTTTTGTGAGAGCATAGATGAACATTGAGAGTATTAAGCTAAGTGAAATAAGCCAGTCAGAGAAAGACAAGTATGACATATATGATTTCACTTTTATGTGGAATCTAATGAACAAAACAAATCAACAAACAAAATAGAAACAGATGAATAGATACAGAAAACAGACTGACAGCTGTCAGAGGAACGAGTAGGGGAGCTGGATGAAGAAGGTGAAGGGATTAAGCAAAGACAATAACACCTCATAGACACAGACAACAGTATAATGATTACAAGAGGAAAAGGAGCATGGGGGGAGGTAGAAGAGGGTAAAGGGGGGTAAATGGTGATGGAAGGAGACTTGACTTTGGGTGGCGAAAACACAATAAAGTACACACATGATGTACTATAGAATTGTACACCTGAAACGGCACCAATGTCACCCCAATAAATTCAATAAAAGTTGTAAAAAGAGGGCTGAATTTTTAAAAAATATATATTTTATTGATTTTTTACAGAGAGGAAGGGAGAGGGATAGAGAGTTAGAAACATCGATGAGAGAGAAACGTCAATCAGCTGCCTCTTGCACACCTCCTACTGGGGATGTGCCCGCAACCAAGGCACATGCCCTTGGCTGGAATCGAACCTGGGACCTTTCAGTCTGCAGGCTGACGCTCTATCCACTGAGCCAAACCAGTTTGGGCAAGAGGTCTGAATTTTGATGCTGTTTCCATCTAGTCTTTTGCCTCTGTCCCCTTATCCTGTTAGAACATAGTCATTACACCTGAGGTAAAGCCAGCATCTTGTAACCATGAGATTGAAAGCCACACTAAAAGGAGAGTAGAGCAGGAACATGGAAGCAATCTGGGAACCTGATGACACTATTGAACTGCCCTGGGCTTCAAAACTTCTTTTAGTTTCAGAAAAATACATTTAATTTTGGTTTAAAAAAAACATAAAAAGAAAAGAGATTAGCCAAAGAACTTATATGCATATAAGCATAACCAATGGACACAGACGATAGGAGGGTAAAGGTCTGGACTGAGAGGCGGGGGCCGACTGGGGAGAAGACAGTGGGGGGAAAAGTTAACCTATGTAATACTTTCAACAATAAAGAACTTAGAAAAAGAATCAAAAAGAAAAAGATAAGAAATTGGGCATACAACGCATTCTGGAGGGCCTTGAAAGCTGGGCTAAAAATGTGTGGAATGTGTATATCTCAATATTGTGTCCTATATTCTATGGATCACATGACTAATGTTAAGAATGATTATCTCTTTACTGTAAGAGCTGAACTTGTGAATTTTAGGGAGTTACCTGTGAATGAGGGCTGGTTTGGTCCTCAAGAAAGGTCCATGTAACCAAGAATTTATTGCCTGATTTCAAATCCAATGAACATCTCTCGTAGCAATACAGGGCATATTGCTTTCCATCAGATTCTTTTTCATGCTGTCTTTGGGTCACTTAGTCATAAATATAAAGTTGGGACAATGTAGATAGGGCAAAGTATAACACGTTGATATATGCTTGATTGTATCCATAGGCACAGTTCCTGATTTTTTATAGGTGCCTTGGAGTCCTTTCTGTCAAGGCTTTCTTCAGTTATCCAGAACACCCTTCTATCCATCTATAGTTCTATGACTTTATTCATTTGTCTCCCAACTTGATCCACAAGTGGAGGAATATTATATATATTTTTTTCTGATAACCTTTTTAAACTAAATGAATATAATTTGTAATCTTGGAATCACATCAACTTGCCCATAAAGTTATTTGAATATTTGAAGATTTTAGTTGGTCTTATACAATATTTGCATGCTTTTTGTTTTTAATGACTTCACTACCATCACAAATCATATTCAACTACACATTTTTCTCCTTCTGACCTACTAGATATTCATATTTAGCTTTGTGCATTTTGTCATTTTGGAAGCAAGTATAAATTAATGAAAAAGTTTTATTTAATAAGAAAATAAGCATTGAAGCTGTTGACATATAATGTTAGTTTTATTTCTACTATGAAAAGGCTAGGTTAATGCTTATAAATACTTTAAAAATTTTCTTTCTGATCAGGTTTTAATTTCTTGTCAAGCCAATATAATGAGATAATTTTTTCTTCTGTGGATCAAATGGATTTTAGTAATAGTTATTTAATGTGAAAATGTTACTAAGATTTTATTTATGCACTTAGTACTGCTTTAAAAATGTCTTCAATGAAAAGAAAAGCCAGTAGCTATAGAACATTAATAAGCTATTAGACTTTCTTTAGTTACTGCAACTGAATGATAGGTAGTAAGACCTTTAATATTTGCAATAACAATTGCATTCTTTTTTCTCTAGATTGAGCTTGCTGATTACATTGCATGAATAAAAATTAATTTGCTCCAGTGGAGCAGTTAATGTAGCATGAGTGTAACCCACACCCTGTTTCCTTCTGTGATCAACTTATTTGCACTTACTCTGCCTTTAAATATATGATATTTTGTTGATCACTTTCCAACTTAGAAAAATGTTTAAGTTGCTAACAGTACTTAGAAAGTATAGTGCTAAGGATAAAAACACATTATTAAATTCAAATCATATTTATTTTATAGCTACTTAAATTTAATATTTTGTACTCAGCAATAAAATATTACATATTATTTTAAAATTTTGTTAAGAATTAACTGGCAGTATTCAATATCATTGTGTCATAAAATATTTATTGCTTATCAAAGAGCATTTATTACTGTGCTTAGGTCTTTTGGGGTTTAGTTTTAATAAGCATATTATCTGTCTTCAGGGAGCTTCCATCTGTTGTAATTCAGAAGACATTTCAGAGTCTGAATTCAAAAGATTTAATATACATTTATAGCTATGTGAATTAATAGATACATTTATTTTTATTTTAAAAGCAATGTGTTCACTTCCATTTCCTCCTTTAAAATAAAGTTTTACTCACAATGCATTAAAAATTTCCCCCTCTTCTATATTGATTATTGTCTGAAGAAAGCATTTTTAGAATAGACAATTGTTCTGTAATTCAGCCCTTGGTTAACCATACCCATTAGTTGCTTAATAAAGGAAGACTTTCCCTATCTTGGTCCCTCTCTCCTGTCAAGGCTGTCCTGCTTGCTTGAACTTACAGGGGCTATACTCTTGTCACTGCAAGTCAAAATCTCCTGGTCAACACCAACTAGACTTTGTTTTGGCCAAAAAATATTGAGCCTCAGAAAGATAAATTTCTGAAAAGGCCAGGCCTTGTATAGGCATTCTGTAGAATGAAAACTACCACCACTGTCAGTTGCTCATGTCAACATAATGAAAGAATTTGATTGATTACTCATGTCCAAAGTAGTATGACATTGCACTTCCTGAGATACCTCCATTGTCTTCATATGTATATACTGAGAGGTCATTGTCATAGAGGAGTCCGAAATCCATGGTCTAGTCCTAGTTTGCTTTTTAAATCACTGACTGGTTAATATCTTATACAATTTGATAAACTTTCCTGAACCTTAGATTTCTTATCTTTAAAAGAAAATATATTGACTAGGTGATGTCCAAATTAATTTGAACTTTATAATGTCCAAAATTTTCTATCCACATCCCACTATTTTTGTTAACAAACCTGTTAGACAAGTTTTATTTATTATTTTTTAGACAAGTTTTAAATTTAAACTTGTGAGTTAATCTGTGCAGAAGTTTCTGCAGGAAATATAAGAACCTGTACCCTAAAATGTTTTTGGTTCCAGATAGATACCAATATTATTGGACATTGGTGAAATACTATGTGATTGATATTCTATGCAACTAAATGCTTGAGAACTGATATTAGATTTACTTACAGATAAATATTTATTCACCAAGGCAACAAATACTAATTGAGTTTACATTATTGAGTTGTTTGAGCTAACTAGTGTACAAAGACAACAGACACTGTCCTTATCCTCATGGGAGACAAATAGATACATAGACAATTCTTCATCAGTGTGATGAGTAGGGGAAAATGTATACATGCTGTAGGAGATTGAGAATGCTTTGCAGTAAGGTCATGCATTGAACCAAGATTCATATTGTCAGAGAAATTTTGAAGGGGTATTGGTAATTTAGCTGACATTTAAAGGAGCAGATGAATAGGCTGTTTCAGACAGAGAGGACTTAATGTACAGAGGCCTGAAGGTAAAAGAGAATATCAGATTACTTCTGGGAAAACACTTAAGGGGATGAAGTGCAGAAGAAGCCACAAAATTAGTGGAAGGCATCTGCACAATAATTTCATGGCGACTTAGGCATCTTCTGAGTGGTTATTTGTTTTCTAAATCTAGTGTGTAGTTCCTATAATTTTAAAAAATGTAACAGCACACATGATACCAAGTGTAAATTACACACTCATTGACCTATCATACAGATTGGTCTTGAAGATTTCTGTATGTTTATATCTGCAGTGAGCTCTTTATTGAGTCATTGACCTAAATTAGCAGCTTGTTCAGTAGAGAGACAAATTTGTGACTGGTTGCCAGGGCCCCATCAGATTCAAGGTATTCTTTTACTCTGAGACTTACTTTGGGAAAGGCTTTATTTCTGTTTGTGTAAAACAGTGATCCAGGCTCTAGGGTATCAGGCATAAGATAGTGAAATGTCATCTTTACGACAGAGTTGGCAGGAGAATTGACACTGTATTGACTTGCTGTGACAGTGAGCTCTGTGTATAAGAGGATATACTCTTTTTTCCCTCCTGTATATAAAAGTTGTAATCTAATGTTGTACTCTAGCTCTTTTCTTTTTTATTTATAATTTATATTATTTTTAAATTGAATTTATCTTTATTGTTGAAAGTATTACAGATGTCCCCTTTTTTTCCCCATTGACCCCCTGTACCTTGCTCCTACCAGGCCTTCACTGCACTATTGTCTGTGTCCATGGGTTATGCATATATGCATATAAGTTCTTTGGTTAATCTCTTTCCACTCCTTCTCCCCTTCTGTCTGAGATTTGTTAGTCTGTTGCATGCTTCCATGCCTCTGCATCTATTTTATTTGCCAGTTTATTTTGTTAACCACACATAAGTGAGATCATGTGATACTTGTCTTACTCTGACTGGCTTATTTTGCTTAGCATAATACTCTCCAGGTCCCTCCATGCTGTCTCAAAGGGTAAGAGATCCTTCTTTTTTTATAGCTGTATAGTATCCCATTGTGTAAATGTACCACAGCTTTTTTATCCACTCATCTACTAATGGGCACTTGGGCTGTTTCCAGATCTTAACTATTGTAAATTGTGCTTCTATGAATATAGGGGTACATATTCTTTGGGAATATGCTCTTTAGTAATAGGGTAGAGTGGTAATCTTCTGAGGCCTTGAGATGTGCTGCCTGGGTTTGAATCCTAGCTGTACCACCTAGAAGCTATGTGACATTGAGCAAATAATACTGTGCTTCAGTTTCCTCATCTGTAAGATGGTGGTGATAATATTATCCATGTGATAAAATTGTTTTGAGGATTAAATGAGTTCATCTATGTAAATAATTCAGGAGATTACCGACCTGGTAGATAGTAAATGCTTGGAAATTCTTAACTGTTTTTATTATAATTAATAAGCTATCACAGGTTTTGTTTTGCTAATTGATTATCCTATATAATAAAAGGCTAATATGCAAATCGACTGAATGGTGGAACTACCAGTCGCTATAATGCTCAATGACCACCAGGGGGCAGACGTTTAACGCAGGAGCTGCCCCCTGGTAGTCAGTGCGCTCCCACAGGGGGAGCGCCACTCAGCCAAAAGCCGGGCTCAAGGCTGGTGAGTGCAGCGGTGGTGGTGCTAAGGATGTCTGACTACCATGCAGGGAGGGGGCCTAAGCCATCAGTCAGACATACCCTGAGGGCTCCTGGACTGCAGACTGTGAGAGGGTGCAGGCCGAGCTGAGGGACACCCTGAGTGCACTAATCTTGTGCACTGGGCCTCTAGTTAATGAATAACAGCAAAAGTCTAATTTTTGATTCTGTATATGCCACAAATCTGGGAAGGAGGATGAAATCAAGATGAAAAGTTTTCATGATAGGCTAAATCACTGGGTCAAAACCCACAAAATAGAATTTTTAAAATTAATTTTATTGAAGTGACATTGGTTAAGAAAATGATATACGTTTTTAGTGTACCATTCAATTATTGCATTGTGTGCTGACTACCAAAACTCAGATCTCCTTCCGTTACCATATATTTGACCCTTTTATACTTTACTACCTCCCTACCCCATTCTTCCTTCTGGTAACTACCATACTTTTGTCTGTGTCTATGTGCTTTTTTTGTTCATTTATTGCATTCAGTTTTATATCCCACATATGAGTGAAATCATATGGTTCTTGACTTTTTCTGTCTGATTTATTTCACTTAGCATGATATTCTCAAGATAGAATTTAACAGGGCTTGGTACCCTGTTAATTGCTTTCTTTATTGTTGTTAGTGGTTTGTTATTTAATGTCATCCATATGTTTTACATTCTAGGAAGTCTTGGTTCCTTCCCTCCAGAAAATATTAACATATGCAGAGTCTATAACAGAAAAGGGAAATTAGCATACTGTATGATAACCTAAACATGCTAAATCAATAGAAATGATACAGAGTGTAGTGTATTGTAGTGTCAATGCAAAATGTGACAAGATCTGGAAGAAGTACTACTTCCATAAATGCTTATTGAGTACATGCTATGGGCAGAGTGTTTTGTTGGGCCTTGGTAAATTTAATGAAGAAATAAGAAAAGGTTTATGTCTCAGTATTTACTTTCCTTTGGGAATTACCAGCAAAATTAAGATTGCATAATAGTTGAATTTCAAGTTTAATGCTTACTGAAAAGCAAATTCAGGGTCCTATAAAAGTAGAAAATTAGCATGAATTTACTGGGGGAACAACATATCAGGAGAGTCTTCTCTGAGCAAGTGATATTTTAACAGGGATTTGAAGGATGAGTTGGTACTAGCTCATTGTGTAGAAAAGAGAGAGTGGATTCGTGAAGGGGGGGAACACAGGTGGGGATGAAAAGGTGTTTCCGAGAGAAAAATCAAATCTGATCTTGAGGGCCCTAAGCCTGGAATGTTAGACAATTAAGAGAAGGCTTGTGTGACTAGAATGCTGACAGCCAGAGGAACAATATCATGGGATTGGGAGAAGAAACTTTTCTCTTTCTCAAGGACGAATAGAGGTTGCAAATGCTGGAAATGATAGTATCTTCTTGCATCTAATGACATTACTTTTCATAGGCTCCATAATTAATATAAAAGTAGCAATATACATGAATTTCCTCTGGTGGGAAAAGTCCATAACTATTTTTAATTTTGTAAGTCACAACTAGATCAATAAACAGTTATGAGTGTCTTCTATGTATGTAGAATTGTATTAGGTTTCATGGAGTAAAAGTGAAAAATAAGGTAGAGCCTGGTCTTTTAAGCTCACAGAAAGGGTGCCCAGTCATATTAAAAAAGATCAGTGAACTATATATAAATGCTTATGTCTTATGAACAAACTGTGATTTGTTGATTCAAATGACAGTTATATCTTATTCTTAATATCATCATTTTGGTATGTGTGGCGCTAAACATGATTTTTAAAGTTAACATTGCAAATTTGTTTTTATGATCAACAGCCAGAAATGAGTTTTTGGCTGTTAATCAGTTGCCATTTCATTGTTTTTTATAGAGAAAATAAAATTTTAGTTATTTTTGCTTTATCATCTACCTCAGTTATTGCAGTCCTGGATAGATTAAATTAACTGGAAAACCAAAAGCTTCCGTTTAGCCAAGACCGTCAAATACTGTCTTAAAGGTGTTAAGAACTTGAAATATTGGCCATTTGCATTTCATTTCCTTTCATTCTCTTTCAGTTTTCTTAAGAAAATGCTATAAGAAATGTAATCTTTTCTTGGAGAAAGCAGGGGGAAAAACAGGATAAACTGTTTAATAACCCTGTGAGCAATTGAGTGTTGACCATATAAATTCTAGATGATATCATTATTATACCCAGGTTGGCTATTAAAAAGTCATAAAGGAAAGAAATCTAGACATCTATTTTCTAGATAAGTATTAGAATGGAGGTCTTATCATTGCATTCCATTTAGTTGGGGAGACAGAATTTTATTTAATTAAATGACTCATTAGTTTGTATTGGATTCCTGCCAAATTATTTCATCAGGGTTTGTCAGAGGATAATTTCACAAGTGTCAGTGACAATCAAGATGTTGGACATTTATTTTCCCTTTTCCCATCTGTTGAGTCACAATTCTCAAAGCATGGATATTATGGTGATTCAATCACACCTTAGATTTCATCTTACGTTTACTAATCAGCCTAGTTAATTTGGGAAAAAATTATGCCCATGGTATATAAAATGACAAGCATTTTTCTGCCCTGCATTGGTCTGTCATGTTTGGGTCCTAGAGGCACCTAGGACCTAATGGGGCATTTGCTATGTAGAACCCAAATGGGAGAAAATTTTCTGATAATCACTTCATTACATCAAACAGTCTAGTTAGCACCCATAGGGGGAGGAAGAAAGTGCTTGTGTGTTGTGCTTCAGGCAAAGTAGCTAGCTAATCAGAGCACTGTGAACAGTTAGTTCTAAGCAAGTGACTTGCTGCCTCATCTCTGCAGTGACTGACTTAATAGTCTTTGCTTTATAGAATATGTAAAGTTTGTTCACATGTATAAGCGCTATTACTATAAGGGAGCAATTTTTGAGTAAGAATTCAGTTGCCAGTTTTTACCCATTGATAATCCATTTTAAACCTTGGGTCAGATTTGCCTCTTGATTTTCCTAGTACCATTATTCATAGTCTGAGTTATCAGTCTTAATTTCCCTTACATAATGCATGTCATATGTGGGTTTACCTAGCCCTGAAGGTCTTTTCAACATGTAGTTTAGAAGTTTTATAGATATAATTGTTAAAATCACAGTCCTTGAACCTGGATTCAAATCCTGGCTGATTCTGCTATTTTGTGTAAATTCTTTAAATTCTATGGTCCTTGGTGTGCTTATATCTGTATAAGAAGGTTAATAATCCTACTCTACCATAACTTTTCTTTAAAGATAAAGATGAAATATGTTATATTTACTATAGTGCTTGGAACATAATAAGTTCCCAGTAAATAGTACCTTTCACTATTATTAAAAGCTATTAAAGCTTAATGCAGGAATAGCTGTATCCTTTGGATCACATAAACAGTCACCTATTTTATTTTTTCTGGGCCAGTGCTCTGCTCTCAAACTTTAGCCTGCATTAGTATCACCTGGAGAGATTGTTAAAACCCAGATTCTTGGGTCTCACCCTCAGAGATTTTGAGTTAGTCGGTCTGAGGGTGAGGTTAAGATTCTGCTTTTCCAACAAGCTTGCAGAAAAGGCTGATGCTGCTTGTTCTCCAACCACATTTTCAGTGGCTCTGCCTTAGGGTGGTGGTGGACAACTGACTAATTATCGGAATCTCCTGGGAAGCTTCTAAATATATACAAATTCCCCAAACATACTACATCAACATTTGAGGAGGCTAAAAAAAAATCCAATTGAAAACTATTTCTTGGACCAGTGGTTCTCCAGCTTTATGTGCAAATCTGTGTTAAAACACAGATTGCTGGGCCCCACCCCAGCATTGTTGATCAAGTAGGTTTGGGGAGGGACCTGAGATTTTGTATTTTTAACAGGTTCCCAGGTAATGCTTATGCTGGGCTGGACTCACACACACTGAGAAAAGTAGCCTGCCCTAGACTACTGCTTCTTAACTCTTTTTTTTTTTTTAAATCAAGGAACTGTTTGAGATTCTGCTGGATGTTGTAGGTTGTAAATGTTCTAAAAACAAAACAGAACACGAGCATGATTTGCATATATTTTTCAATGTTCATGTATCCTCTGAAGCCTATTTATGATTACTGCATGGAGTCTTGTCTCCAGGTAGAACACCTTTAGATAGCATAGCCCAGGTTAGGAATTCAATCCTTTAGAGCTATTTGCAACTGGAATATGTCAGTATGCCAAAGACTTATTACCCCATTACCAATACACCAGGACCAAATCATGTTAGTAGCTATATAAAGAAAACTACTTTTAAATCTAAGAATAAGATTGCTTTATACAGTTTGTTATCAAGTGCAGATTTGGTAAAATAATAGTTAATTCCAAAAATGTTAAAGTAATAATTTTAAAGATTTATAAATTCATGTTTGTGTTGTGTACTGCTTGTATCTCCTATTTTTACTCTTTAAAGTTACCTCTGTGCTGTCTCTTTCTCCTGAAGGAAAATATTTTTATTAATGAAATTGATAGGCTACACAATTACATAGCCCGTTAACTTAAACAGAAAACAATTTGCAGATTTGGCTAATATAATAGTTAATTTCTTGACAGTCTTAGACTGTATTACTTAGTCTCTGTGATTATATTGCTTATACATATCATGATCATAGTGCGATTCTGATTGTTTTGTAAGTAACTCCATGATTTATTACTGTAAACACATTTTTGAAATTATGAATATCTTGAGAAAACTTTTTTTATTAAGAATAAAAAATTAACTGCCTCACCTAGGCCAATAATAGAAACATCTGTATATTCACAATGTTTTTTATTTCTGAAAGCACATTCGTGGATTATAGACAAGAATTCATTTCATTGAAGGGAGCATTTGACAGGCAGTATTGAAGTTGTAAACACTTTGAACTCATTACAGTGTCTCACCATAGGAACTGCACTGTCATTGAAGACTCCCTGTCTGCAAAACCATCATCCTGACAATTATTTTTACCTTTGCCTGAAAATGTTTCTTTGTATTGTAAGGCATTTCAAAAGACAAGATCAAGATGGAAGCTACAGTGGTTATAGGTATTTCATTAGTTCTGTGAGTGCTATGTTGATACAGAGCAAGATCAGAAACTTGGATATATAATGTTTCAACTTAAAATATTGGATCATCATGACAATGGTTATATAAAGAGTTTTCATGAAGGTGGATGTTTGAAGTTACAAAAAGCATTGTAGATTATTCATTGATAGGCTGGACGAACGTTTCCTCTTCTTTTTCTTTCTTGCCAACTACATTTTATACCAAAAATGACTCAGATTGCTGCTTTTAATACATTGTGGAACAAAGCTAACAAAGAGTAATTGTTCATCTATACTAGACATGTCAAACTCACGTACACACAGGGGTCATCACTCTGTGAAACAGCCAAGTGCGAGGTTGTATCCACATTGATCTGGAAAACTTGATCCACAATCGTGCATGGCACAATTAATTGAATAGCATCTCTCCATCACTGCCCTGTAGTTAATGAGCCAATGCTCTGGATGTCAAAATTTTGACATATTTCAGGAAGAAAAATATTCATCTAAAGACTGGTAATATTAGCCCAGATAAGAGATGATTATATCCAAAACTAGGGCAGTGACAAGGTTTATGGCAGTGACAAAGAAGATTGATTGCTATAAGAGGATTGATAGATGGGACTCAACGGATGATTGGATATGACAGAATAGAGAAGTGAAGTATGCAAAGATGATTTTTATGCTAATGTATTAGGCAAGTGAATAGGAAATCCGGTAGGAATAACATGGTGTGGGGAGGGAATGGGTTCCGTTTTTGATAGATCTCATTTAATATGCCTGTGATAAAATATCAGCTAGGCCATTGTGTATATGAATATGAAGCTTAGAAGGTAGATTTTCGCTGACAGATAATAGAATACATAATCTTTAGGTTATTTAATGGTTGAATCCATGGAAGGATGTGTCATTTGAAAAGATGATGATATAAAAATCATACAGTCGGAGAGTCTCTTCAATAAATGGTGTTGGGAAAATTGGACAGATAAATGCAAAAAAATGAAACTAGACCTCCAATTTACACCATATACAAGAATAAACTCAAAATGGATAAAAGACTTAAATGTAAGTAGTGAAACTATAAAAATCCTAGAAGAAACTATAGGTAGCAAAATCTCAGACATCTCTCATAGGAATATGTTTGCAGATACATCTCCTAGGGCAAAGGTAATTAAGGATAAAATGAACAAATGGGACTACATCAAAATAAAAAGCTTCTGCACATCAAAAGAAACCATCAACAAAATGTAAAGGGAGCCCACTGTATGAGAGAACATATTTGGCAATGATACATCTAATAAAGGGTTAATATCCAAAATATGTAAGGATCTCATACAACTACAACTTAACAAAAGGAAGACAAACAATACAATTAAAAAATGATCTACAGGTACACTTCTCCAGAGAAGACATACAGATGGCCAACAGACATATGAAAAAATGCTCAAAATCACTGATCATCAGAGAGATAAAATCAAAATGGCAATGAGGTATCACCTCATACCTGTCAGAATGGCTACCGTCAACAAATCAACAAATGACAAGTGCTGGATGTGGAGAAAAGGGAACTCTAGTATGCTGCTGGTGGGAATGTACACTGCTGCAACCATTATGGAAAACAGTATGGAGTTTCCTCAAAAAATTAAATCTGGAACTGCCATTTGACCCAATAATCCCACTTATAGGAATATGTCCGAAGGAACCCAAAACACCAGTCAGAAAGAATGTGTGCACCCCTATGTTCTTAGCAGTGCAATTTACAATAGCTAAGCTCTGGAAAAGGCCAAGTGCCCATCAATAGATGAGTGGTTAAAAAAGCTGTGGTAAATTTATACCATGGAATGCTGTGCAGCAGTAAAAAAGAAGAATCTCTTACCCTTTGAGACAGCATGGAGGGACCCAGAGAGTATCATGCTAAGTGAAATAAGTCAGTCAGAGAAAGACAAATATCATGATCTCACTCATATGTGGAATCTAAATAACAAAATCAGCTCATGAATTGAGTGGATCCAGAGACATGGAAGCATGTAATACAGGGGTCCTCAAACTACGGCACACGGGCCACATGCAAATACAAATATTGTATTTGTTCCCGTTTTGTTTTTTTACTTCAAAATAAGATATGTGCAGTGTGCATAGGAATTTGTTCATAGTTTTTTTT
>NW_005371389.1:94258-107951 GCF_000412655.1 Myotis brandtii | reverse complement strand
GAAAAAGGGGACATATGTAATACTTTTAACAATAAAGAATTATTAAAAAAATAAAAATCATATAGTCCAAGGAGACCCAAAAGGAGGAGACAGAGATGGAGGAGGTTGATTATTAGAGGAGTACTTAAGTATTAAATGCCAACAAAAATTGAGTAAGATGTAGATTAAAATAGTTCATTGAATTTAGAAATTTTTTTCTCTCTAGGCCTTAGTTTCTTTATCTGTAAAATGGGGATAATATATTTACATTAGAGGCCCGGTGCATGAATTCGTGCACGGATGGGGTCCCTAGGCCTGGCTGATGATCAGGGCCGATTGTGGCCTGCCAGCTGGGGGGAGGAACCAAGGGAAGTTGTCTGTCCGGCTGGGGTGAGGGACCAGCTGGGGGGAGGGACCACGGGAGATTGGCCGGCCACAGGGAGGGACCAGGGGAGGTTGGCTGTGGGAGCACACTGATCATGCTGTTGTAGGAGGGTCTGTATAAGCATATGCATGCTTGGGAGCGCACTGACCATCAGGGGTCAGCTCTTGTGTTGAGTGGCTGCCCCCTGGTGGTCAGTGCATGTCATTGCGACTGGTCAACTGGTCATTCTGGTCGTTTGATCATAATGGTCACTTATGCTTTTATACATATAGATCATAGAATTGTAACAAGGATTAAATGAATTATTAAATGTATTAATTTTACAGATGAGAAAATGAAAACTCAAAAAAGATTACTGACTTATCCATTCTTACACATATGGGAAGCAGCCAAACCACTCCTCAAAGCCTTTTCCTTAGCCTATTTCTTTTACATTTACTGCTCAATATCTTGCTTGCTGGTGTCTTTATAACTTACTCCCTATTTTTTCAGTACTTGGGTATAATTCCTGAATCCTTTTTCCCAGTTACTGTCTTCCTAAACTCTTAGGATTGTGTTTCCAAGCTTCTTACCTGGGTTCTGTACATCCCTTTACAATATATCAGACTCTGGCCTTGAGCACTGCTTCAAATTATATTATTACCTCCCAGTCTTCTTTGCCTACCAGCTTTTCTCCTCATCTATGAGAAATCTTCACCAATAATATTTGCACTTCTTCCATAATCTTGACTATGGCATCTGAATACTTATTTGACCCCTTGTTCCAATGGAATGCTTAAGCTTTCTGACTTACTTCATTCTATTGGTATTCATATTCTGATGGGCACAAAGAATCTTTAATAACATATTGGATTTCTCTTAGAACCAATTAAACACATCGCTCTTTCTCCTAAAAAATCAAAGACATACTAGATAGTTGGAATGTGTTATAACCATGGTATGATGTGGGCCAAAAGACATAGTGAAAGTACCAGAATGGAGATGTCTGTTACAAAAGGAATAGATGGTAGCCAGGCAACCAAGTCATCATGTTGGCTTAACAACAACATCACAGACAAGGTCATTGAATAGGTTTTTAGTTGGTGTTGAGTAAGGTCAACAAATGAGTCATTTGATGTGGAACGCAAGTTCTGAAAATATGGTAACTTCCTGGCCAGCGTGGCTCAGTGGTTGAGCATTGAACTATGAACTAGAAGATCATAGTTCAATTGCCCGGGTTTCGGGCTCGATTCCCAGTAGTGGGCGTGCAGGAGGCAGCCAATCAATGATTCTCTCTCATCATTGATGTTTCTCTCTCTCCCTCTACCTTCCTCTCTGAAATCAATAGAAATATATTTTTAAAAATGAAACTATGGTAACAAAGTTGGAGGTACTTCAGCTTTGGCTTGACAGGTTTATTTTAAAAGTTCCAGAGTAGACATTTTGTTTAAGCTTTATTGAGATGTAATTTACATACCATGCAATTCAACTATTTAAGAGTACAATTCAGTGCTTTTTAGTATATTCACAAGACTGGAAACAAATCTTTTGTAGGTGTTATACCTCTTGGAGATATAATAAAATCTATGGAGCCTCACTCATGCATATTTGTACAAACATGAAATAGTTTGTATATAATTTCAAAGCATTCATGGACCCCTCTAAAGCCCATTCATGTTCCCAGAAGTACTAGCCTTTCAGTCAAACTTTATATTAAAGGAGGCATTCCTTCTGATTTTACAACCTAGCAAGCATGTAGAGTTGAAAGTTGTTGATAATCCTGTGGGTTCATGGTAATCAACTCTAGTGATAATATTCCATTAATGAAAACAATATATATATGTTAAGTCTGGCTTCTAATATTTCAGGCTTTACTATTTTGAAGAGGGCAAAACCAGCTTTTGTATCCTTAAAGTTGGTGACAAGGATTGGAAAAAAAATATTGGGATTTGTGCAGCTCTGGAGACCAATTGATATTTAGGTAGTACATTTGTCATCTCATGAAGACTTATTTTGACCTAGAAATGTCAGTACAGTTGCCCTTACAAAGAGTCACAATTCTTTATTGCATAAGTTTACTTGAAAAGCAGAAGTAAATATAGTAGTAATATCAGCACAGTGACTTTAATAAGTAATCAATTTCTTTCTTATTCAATTATAATTATGACCTACTCTACTACTATCCTAGGACATTGAGCATAAAACAGTACATACAATAATCTTTTATGTTTGTTTATTTAAGGACTATGTCAAATATATCAGCAAATCTCTGTACATACATGCACATACAAACACACATGTTTATACATGCATATGCTTATACAGACCCTCCTACAACAGCATGATCTAATTTTAAAATGCATAAGTTTTAGGATCAGATGGAACTTGGTTTGAATCTTGGAGCATCTGTATAATCACTGTGTGGTCTAAGGCATGTCATATAAACACTTGGGAAATCATCGCTACCATTGGTATCATAGGTCTTACCATCAAGACTGAAAAGAATCAGAAATAATGTGTGGTTGGAACTTAAAACAGTGTCCTGTATATGGTAAGAGATAAAGAGGTAGTGAACATCCTCTAAGATTTTTATCCCCTGGAAAAAAAGAGATTTGAGGCAAACACTGTCTCATACACTTTATGCTTTTCTGATATTTGTTTATTTTTTATTATTACACTAGAGGCCCGGTGCACAAAATTTGTGCACTTGGTGGTGGGGGGGGTCCTTTAGCCCTGCCTGTGCCCTCTTGCAGTCCGGGACCCCTCGGGGGATGTCCGCCTGCCGGCTTAGGCCTGATCCCTGGTGATTGGGCCTGAGCCGGCAGTCAGACATCCCTCTTGCATTCCGGGGCTCTTGCAGTCCAGGACCCCTCGCTCCTTACCGCCCGCCTGTGGGGGAGGCAGGGGAGGCTCCCGCCACTGTCGCTGCGCTCGCCAGCTGTGAGCCTGGCTTCTGGCTGAGCAGCGCTCCCCTGTGGGAGTGCACTGACCACCAGGTGGCAGCTCCTGCATTGAGTGTCTGCCCCCTGGTGCTCAGTGCGTGTCATAGCAACTTGTCGTTCTGCCATTTGGTCGATTTGCATATTAGGGTTTTATTATATAGGATAGTGTTCTAGGAATAATAATAATAATAGACTAAGAAAGTAAAAATTCACCTCAAATCCTTATAACCAGAGATAAATATTGTTAATATTTTGGTAATTTATTTCTCTCTTCCTTCCCACCCCCATCATATATTCATGTAAAATATATGTCTATCTTGTGACTTTTGAGAAATATTGACTCTTCCTTCTTTCATATATATCTTAATTCTCTCTCCCTCTTAATAAGCACGTTCTCTTCTATCATGCAACCAATCCTTTCTCAGTATCATCCCCTGGCCCAGGTCAAGTCAGGATAGGCTCAGTTATGTGTCTGTAATATAAATCCTGATATCTTAGGGACTGAAAACAATAGAATTTTTTCTCACTAAATTTCATGTCATTGTAGGTTTGTTGAGGTCTCACTTCATTGTAGTCGGCACAAGGTTGATAGAGGGGTCCTCTCAAGACAAACATTGAGAACATGAGCAACTATATTTAACCACATGATTGCTCATAAGGCTTCTTGTTAAAAGTGCCGTACATCACTTCTGTTCACATTTCATTTAATGAAGCAAAGTCAGTTATGTGCTAGGTTGAAGTGGGCAGAGTAAAAGATGCTATCAGAAACCTGGGATAAACTAATAGGACTTCTGTGAACAGACTTAATGACAACCACATCTCTTAAAGCAGCGGTTTGCACACTTGAGCATACAGCAAAATAATCCAGAGGTTGGTTAAAACAAAGAGTGCCAGAACACATAGCCATAGTTTCTAATCCTATAGGTATAAAGCAGGACCAGGTAAATGGCCTTTCTAAAATTTTCCCAGGTAGTGCTGATGCTGCTGGTCTGGAGACCACATTATGAGAACCAGGGCCCTAAATTAAAAGCTCTCCTCATACCATTTTAATACTTCAGCATTGGCACTTAGACTGTCCATGATCTCATTTCAACCAATAATTCTCAATTTTCCAAATTTATCTCAGTCTCCAAACATCGGTGTATTTAAAATTTCCTGAAATGTCTCTAGGCTTTCTCTTCTTCTGGCCCAGTTTAATTACTATCTCCTCCATATATATCTTTTCTGAATCATTCCATCTAGAAAAGTGGTTCTCAACCTTCCTAATGCCGCGACCCTTTAATACAGTTCCTCATGTTGTGGTGACCCCCAACCATAAAATTATTTTCGTTGCTACTTCATAGCTGTAATTTTGCTACTGTTATGAATCGTAATGTAAATATCTGATATGCAGGATGTATTTTCATTGTTACAAATGGAACATAATTCAAGCATAGTGATTAATCACAAAAACAATACAGTGGGGCCTTGACTTACCAGTGTCCCGACTAACGAGTTTTTCGAGATACGAGCTGTCTCTCGGCCGATTTTTTGCTTTGAGTTGCGAGCTAAAATTCGGGTTACGAGCCAGCTTCAGATACCCCACCGCTAGTTGGCGCAGGAAACGTCACAGTGAACGCCACAACATCAGCCCAGCATCACGTGTCTCACTCGTTCACTTTAAGATTTGACATACGAGTAATTTGAGTTACGAGCTCTGTCATGGAACGAATTAAACTCGTAAGTCAAGGCCCCACTGTATATAATTATATATGTGTTTTCCGATGGTTTTAGGCGACCCCTGTGAAAGGGTCGTTTGACCCCCAAAGGGGTCGCGACCCATAGGTTGAGAACCGCTGACCTAGAAGTATTCCCCATATGTTTTCTTTCTTTTTACTTTTCTATGAAAATGCATACATTTTTGTCTTTGTGGAACTTAAAAGTCTAAAAGCTCAGAAGGCATTTTCAGGAGACCAAGTAGTGTATACCTTTCCAATGGAAGTGATCACATGTCATGTATTATGATAATCTTATACATGTGCTTTCTCTCCCAGCCTTATAAGCTCCTTTAAAGCACTATCTCTCTCATATGGCTTATGTAAAGTGATTGTTAAAACACAAAAATGTTATTATATTTTTTCATCTCCATTTCTGGCCTATTTAGGTAAGTAGAGACTCAGCCATATGACTGAGTTCAAATCACCATTCTTGTCTTAGAAGATGTGTGAGCATAGGACCTGGCACTACATTGCCTGGTTCAAAGCCAACTTGGCCACTTTTTAGCTATGTTAAATTATTCATGCCGAAACCGGTTTGGCTCAGTGGATAGAGCGTCGGCCTGCGGACTGAAAGGTCCCAGGTTCGATTCCGGTCAAGGGCATGTACCTTGGTTGTGGGCATATCCCCAGTAGGAGATGTGCAGGAGGCAGCTGATTGATGTTTCTCTCTCATCGATGTTTCTAACTCTCTATCTCTCTCCCTTCCTCTCTGTAAAAAAATCAATAAAATATATTTTAAAAAATCTAAAAAAAAATAAATAAAAAAAATAAATTATTCAGAAGTCTTAATCCCCCTTTGTCTCCCTTTTCTCACTGAAAAAAATGAAAGTGACATTTAATATCACAGGGCTGTTACCAGGGTTAAAGGACTTGGTTGATTTGAAATATTTAGAGCAGGGCCTGGCAAGTTTTGAGCACCCAATCACTCTTAATCATTATGATTGTTGAACATTCTGAATGTGTCTCCTATAACTAAAGTTGCCAAATTTGCCTATTACCTACTTTCCCCTTAATGCCTTAAAAACTGACCCCTTCCTCCCTCATTCATTCTATCATAACTGTCTTCTCAAAAAGTCACTAATTAAATCCTAATTGTATTTCAGGGTGAATTTTGCACCCCTCCTTTTGAGAGATTAACTTTTATGAATTTGGGACAGCTTACAATTCTGACATTCCATCTGTGTCTCTATATAGTTATTTTTATCTTGATCTCTATCTTTAGTCTTACCTATCCCTTTATCTGATATAGCATCTATTATATGTCATAGTTCTCTTCTGGTCTGTTGATTCCTCTTTGTGTTATTATGGGCGTTGCCCAAATCTGCTTTTATCCTCTGTAAGTTCTCTTTTCTGCAGAGGTTTTCATCCATTTATTTTAATATTTGCATTACCAGTTCTGCTCTGTCACCAGCAGTGTAAGAAAAGAAACCTGATTAGTTTGCTAAAATAGCTAATATTTAATGTGCCAGTCACTTTATCTGCAGTTTCTTATTTAAGCCTTACAACCACTTTAAGGACTAGACACTGTTAACTCCACATTTGCAATGTAGAAACAGTCTTGAAGAGAGAAAGGAATTTTCCCATATCATACAGATAACTAGTAGGAAATAGAAAATGGTTTTGAAACCAGAAGTGTTTAACTTCAGCACCCAAACACTTTATTACTGTTTTTTTAGGACATCTGCATAGATTTTTCCCCTCATAAACGAGTAATGATTTTAAGAGCAGGAAGGGTTGCTCATAAAGTCCATCAACCAAAACCAAGGTCTTTATTCTGGTAAGTATCGATAACATTATCAGATACCTAGAAAATGAAGTTCACACTTCTAACCAAGTCACTGATTAAGCCTTCAATGATCTTGATTTAATCAGGTTTACTAGTATTTCTCACTTTTGCCCATATTTTGTTTGAGCTCAGATCAAACTGGTTGAATTATGGTTTTCTGAAATGTCCCCAGGGTTTTGCTTCTCTAGGCCCAATTTAAGCAGTATCTACTCCATATGATGGCTTTACTGAATCTCCCACTTAATGGTTTACTTTTCTTAAAATTTCAGTTACAACAGTCAGATCTCTGATAAAAAAATTGACTTCTAATTTTCCCACAGCTGGATCTTATTCGTACTCTTCTTCTGTTCATGGCTAGAAATATTCTCTTTCCTATATTCAACTCTATTCAGCACAATGCTTTCAAACTTTGACTGGAACACTATTTTAATCATGTGGCCTCTCTGTTCAAAAATATTTAGTAGTTCCCCATCACCTATGTTAAAAATTCCAAACACAGTAGTTATCAGTATTTTTCATAGTCTTTCTACATCTATTGTTTCCTCTAGTCATACACCTTACTGCTTTCTTTAGCTGTAATCACTGGGCAGGCTTCTTACCATTTTCCAAATGCAGGAATCATTTTATTTTATGTTACTGAGATACAATTGGCATATTATATGAGTTTCAGGAGTACAGTATAACAATGTGATATTTGTATATTTTGCAAAGTAATTACCACAATAAGTCTAGTTAACATTCATCACCTGCCTGTGTTTTTTTTAAAACTTCTTAAGTGAGAGCTTCCTGTTGGAACTGTTTATTCTTCTTAGTTTTCTTTCATTGTTTTTTTTTTAATTTCCTTCCCTTTCTCCTTAAATTGAAAGAGACCTGAACTTGACCATAACTACCTTTGATAGTCTTTTTATTTGCCTAACTGATCCTTGTTTGTATTTATTCACTCAAGAAATATTTATTGAATGTCTGCTTTACTGATTGCTTGTCAATTGATAGCATAACTCTCACATTCTCTCATAGGCCAAGGTAAACTGGATGAGTAGACAAGTTTAGTTGCTAACACAGTTTAGCTCAGTTTAGGATATTAACACAACATTTATGTGGTCTACTGTACTCTAAGTTCAAATAAATCAGCTCTGTATAAAAAGCAGTCATGAATTAAATGACTTTAGCCTGCTTTGGGGAAACTGCTGCTGTTAAATCTGTCCTAAACAAACTACAAATGTTGTGCGGACACCATTTATGAAAAGACATTTGAATGTAGACTTTGCCATGTGATCATTTAATAATATTTTATTATATTTTTGTCCATGTACAACAGTGGCTTGTATTTGTTTTTAATTTCTTATTATATCTTATAATCTTATTATATTTCTTATAATCTTTAATTATATCTTACACATATAATAGCTATTCGCTTCTTAAAATTGTCCTCTGGTGTATATGGAAAGCTTTCTAACAAGAAATTTCAAAGCAGTTTTACATTAAAATTACACTTTGAATTTTCATATTCCTAAACAGGTTTTAATGTAAGCAGTATAAAAGCAGAAAAGCAGTCTATGTCATATGCTAGTTGTCAGTCTCCAATGAAGGGTAAACATTTATCAGCTTCAGTAACAATTCCTGCCTAACTGTCCTTTTCTACCAATATTGATAGATAGAGGCCTCTCCTTGGAAATATAAAACACATGCAATTTACATAAACGCATAATGATTGAGAAATACAAGCTCATTATTTCTTTCTGACAGGCAGTAATCACTTTATGAACTATGGAGGTTTCATTACCAAAAAAGTTATATAAGTTGAAAAAAAAAAGTCTGATCAGAGTTCTATATAGTATATTTCTATCTTTTACAGTAGCCTAATTTGGCAAATAAAATGAATTGGAATATATTTTAAAGATTAATGTGTGTATATGTGTGCATATACGTAGCATATGTATAATAGTCATTTTTAAAATGATCAAGATAAAATCATCAACAAATACTTGAATTTTAACACAATCATTATTTCGGTTATGAAAGATAACATGTATCCTAAATTAGAGAAGTCATGTTTGCAGGTATTGTCCTACGGAGATAATGATTTAAAAAAATGTAACGTGGGAAAGTCACTTATTTTATTACTAACAGAGACCAATCCCATCAATGCAGGCAGAGGCCTGCCATAAAAATAAAAAAAATTAATTAACGTGATTATAGAGGTATAAACAGGACTCTAGTAAATGAATTTGCTAAGTGGTCTTGTTAATTTCTTGAACATTAATCAGAATTTAGAGTTGGAAGGTAGTTTTGCTCTGCTGTGTGCAAGCTCAGTGGTCTTGGGAAGCCATTTAACTTTTTATTTTATTTTATATTTTTCAATTACAGTTGACATACAATATTATATTAGTTTTAGGTGTACATATAGTGGTTAGACAATCATATACTTTATAATGTGTTCCCCTCAATATATCCAGTACCCACCTGGCACCATATACAGTTACTAAAATATTATTCACTATTTTTCTTATGCTGTACTTTACATCTTCCTGACTATTTTGTAACTACCAATCTGTACTTCTCAATTCAATCACCTTTTTTTCACTAGTGGGAAGTCATTTCTATTGTGTAAGTCTCAATGAATTCATCTCTATATAGTTTTTATTCCACCTACTCCATATAATGTCTTTGAAAATAAGAGACAATGCATAGTACAAAGCAACATATCAAGCAGTGCAGAATAACTTCTCTAGTGCAGATGACAGATATCAAACCATTCTCTAACTGAATCCCTCTGCCAATTTGAAGTGTTTCTACTTCAGATCCTGTCTTATACTAGTCAAGTCTAATTATAAAAAACTGATATTACCTGAAAGTTCTATCTTACATTGCAAAATAATTTGTAACTTTGTAACATTCACACGTTGATTTTACTTATATTTAGAGGCACCATGATTGTCTTCTATTATATGAAGAGGTAATTCATTATGTCTTCACCATCTCCAAGATGTACATCTAAAACACTTATTCTTTTGACACCCTTTACCATCATAGTAATCATACTGTCTACATCTAGGAAGATTTAGGGCTAAGAGTAGACTTCATATTGCCTGATTCCCATTCATATATTTTCTGAATCCATGCAGTCCTTATAACTGTTCCTTTTAATATTAATTCCAAACTTTAAGTTAATATCTATTAAATTTTATCTTACTGGTTTTAATATTTCAGTTAAGGCATTCATAGCAAGATTTTATTTTCATCACCTGGTGTTTGGTGGTGTGCCACCGGTGTGTTTTAAAAGTACTAGATTAAATACTGTACTATATGAACTTATGTAAACATAGTATGCAAACTTTTTATGGGAGACATTCACAAGCTACACTGAATATGACATTTTCTTATCGACCAAACTAATGATCTGATCAAAAAGAAAATGACTTCTGTTCATTGGTTGATTTGATAATCCACAATGTCATAGATAGTTTCTAGCAATGTTATTCATTTCATATACCGGTAAATGTCATATTGCATAGAACCTTTAGCTGTAATAGGTGTGTAGCTTATATATGGCATAAAAATATATGATGATATCTTAAAAATATTTAGATTAATATATAACATGTCATAGGAATTATATATATTCTTGGGGAAAACTTTGTTATTAAATATGTCATAGCACTTTTTGGAATTGCACTCCAATATAGATATGAGATCATAAAGGAATATAATTTTTGATAGATGTTATATAGGTAGATGATACACAGATAGGTAGACAGATAGAGCGCTGAGCAGTGGGAACCCCATTTCAGGCCATACTATCCAAACTAGTATATTGGAATTCCCAGAACAAGCATGCATATTAGGGACTTGCTCAGGAATAAAGGAAACCCTTCTGTTAATTACCATTGCAGAAATGGCTAAGAAGAAAGTTTAGAGTGTAAGCCATGGCTTAATATTTTATTCTTTATTTGATTTATTGTGTCACATAGATGCAAAAAACAACAATTATTCATTAAACATATCTCTATCTAAGGCATTGTATTTCATATTGTATTATCTATAGACTATAAAATGAAGTTTATCTGATGGTTACTAGAGCTTTCTGATCCTAATAGTAGGATTCTGATTTTGATAGCTTTTTCCAACTACTTGAAGATGCTGATACAGGCAATCAGGAAACATAAGATGAAATGCATTTTCATTTAAATTACATGGTAAAACTCATGCTTTTAATTATTAGGAAAAGACTTTAGTGATAATTGATGTAAACTATCAGAAGAGGTTACTATTTTTAATTTGCCATCATAAACTTCTGGAATAAGCTGATAATATGACCTAAAGTTATTAATTTGTGCATATGGAAACCTTTGTGTCTTGAGATTTATTTAATGACTGTATAAAGATCATATTTTAAGTGTCTTGGAATATGTGAGCTACATAGTTCAGCTATACAATTTGATCAGTATTTATTCATTTTATGGGATGTAATATATTTCACATTGGTTTGATATCGTTTCCAAGTAAAATTCAATTTAACACATTTTCTTGCTAACTAAATTGTAAATTAATTACGTTAACAGCTCCCCTCTGTAAAGGCCTAAACAAAATACATATGGTCAATAACCATTTTGTGTGAAATAATTGTATAAAAAGTATACTTTTGTGGACTAATCTCGACTTGCATATTTCTTCATAAATCAACTTTATGAAAAGGACAGGAACTGAACAGAAATGTACTTGAATTATTTCAGCTCTAATGGCCTTATAAATTATGTTCATTTCACCCACTGTATTAACCTCATTTAGTTTCTGCAGAAAAAAAATGTCTAAATTAATTTGTAGTATATTGTTATTCTTTTAAAAATCACAATTCTTAATTGTATATTTATAGGGTTTTTTTGAGAAAAGCTAGCAATTTTTTTTAAATTCTCTATTGTTGAAAGCATTACATTTGTCCCCATCCCCCCCCCATTGTCTTCTCCTAGCTTGCCCTCGCCTCCCAGCCCTGGCCTTCATTCCCCCACACCCCCATTGTCTGTGTCCATTGGTTATGCTTATATGCACACAAGTTCTTTAGTTGATCTCTTATCTCCTCCCTCCCCTACCCACCCTCCCCTGCCTTCCTTCTGAAGTTTGATGGTCTGTTTGATGATTCTGTGTCTCTGGATCTGTTTTTATTCATAAGTTTATGTTGTTCTTTATAGTCCACAAATAAGTGAGATTATGTGATACTTATCATTCCCTGACTGGCTTATTTTGCTTAGCATAATGCTCTCCAGGTCCATCTATGTTGTTGCAAATGGTAAAAGTTCTTTCTTTTTACAACAGCATAGTATTTCATTGTGTAGATGTACCATAGTTTTCTAATCCACTCATTGGCTGATGGGTACTTAGGCTGTTTCCAAATCTTAGCTATTATAAATCGAGCTTCTATGAACACATGGGTGCATGTTTTGGGTTTATTAGGATATATTCCTAGAAGTGGGATCACTGGGTCAAATGGCAGTTCCATTTTTAATTTTTTGAGGAAACTCCTTACTGTATTTAATTTAATAAATATTTTTAAGGAACTTCCTCAAGAAGTAAAATTTTGCATCATTGAAGGTGTGCATTAAATTTGACTTTTTAAGTGTTGAATCTAATTCTTTTCATTTCAAATATAGTAATGTATGCGAATGCTTTTAATTTATAAAATAAATCTGATTCAGATATGTATGACCAGTTTTTTTAAATTGTTAAATATAATTTATGTATATGAGTCTTGACAATTGAAAAAGCCATTTTCTCTGCCTATGTAACATCATGTTATGACACAGTGAATTTAGAGCTGAGTTAAGTAGTTTGTATGTAGAAAGGCACAAACAATCCATAAGAGGTCTAACTATACAAACAGAATGATATTCCCACTTAGATCAAATTGCTAAATAAGATGTGGGATAGGAAACAAATAACAGAATAAAAGAATACAAGCAATTCGCATTATGTGACAGAAGAGCAAAGAGCTAGATGTTCCTGTGACTATTAAATTATTTTTTTCACAAGTATTTAATGAGTGAGAATTGAGAATTCATATTGGACATTAAAAATACACTGTGTTCTAAAAGTTCATATTGTTCCCCCTTCAAACCTAAAGAAATAAAATAGATAAAGTAGTAACAATAGAGGAACTTGTTAGACATACACTGTTCTGTACGGTTTGATTTGACTCATAAGATAGGTGTGATGGCTATTGAGTTGTTTATCTACACTAATAAAAGAGAAACATGGTAATTAGCGTACGACTGCTACCCTTCCCATTGGCTAATCGGGGAGATATACAAATTAACTGTCAGCCAAGATGGCGGCCGGCAGCCAGGCAGCTGATGTGAACAGGGAGGCTTGCTTCCTTCAGTGACAGAGGACTCCAACGTTCCCCGCCTGCCTTGCCGGCCTCTGAGCTTCAGTTGGAAACATTGTAACATTTATAGAAGATAAACAAAACCCCAGAAACCTCCTGTCAGTCAGCCGGGATCTCAGAGCTGGAGTCGCAACATTGTTTCAAATACAGAAAACAAAGGCCAGAAACCTGCTTTCAGCAGCCGAGCCTCAGAGAGAAAGCCAGCTCTCAGCTCCAGTGACAGGCATAGAAGGTAAATAAATGCCAGAATAAAAAAAAAAAGAAAAAAAGGAGAAGTTTGGAGCTTCAGTCGCCCGCCAGCCTGAAAACGGCCCTCAGCCCCTCACCCAGACTGGCCAGGCACCCCAGTGGGGACCCCCACCCTGAAGCAACAAGATGGCGGCTAATTTGCATACTGAAGGCAGGCGGCAGCAGGCAAGGCTGTCTGCGGTCTGGGACCCGGATCTGTGACCCTGCCAGGCGGGGGGCACCGCGGGAGGCTGTCCG
>NW_005371389.1:85979-93665 GCF_000412655.1 Myotis brandtii | reverse complement strand
GCAACCTCCCCATCGACCCTGCCTTGAGTGTGACAGGGGGCGGTGCCCCAACCCCCCAATCGGCTGTACCCTGAGTGTGACTAGGGTGGCATCGCAACCTCCCGATCCGCCCTGCTCTGTGCATGACAGGGGGCGGCGCCCCAACTCCCCAATCGGCCCTGCTCTGAGCCCGACCGGGGGCTGCACCTAGGGATTGGGCCTGCCCTCTGCCACCTGGGAGCAGGCCTAAGCCATCAGGGCGTTATCTCCTGAGGAGTCCCAGACTGCAAGAGGGCACAGGCCGGGCTGAGGGACCCCCCTTCCCCCCCGAGTGCACAAATTTTTGTGCACCGGGCCTCTAGTCCTATATAATAAAACCTAAGATGCAAATTGACCGAACAGTGGAATGACTGACTGAAGGACCCATTGCTATGACGTGCACTGACCACCAGGGGGCAGACACTCAATGCAGGAACTGCACCCAGTTGGGGCCGGCGAGTGGGCGGCACCAGGCCACCAGCCACCAGTCACCTCACAGATTGGCCTCGATCGCCGGCCAGGCCTAGGGACCCTACTCATGCATGAATTCCATGCACTGGGCCTCTAGTTCAGACATAAAATGTCAAAGCTATGCTAATGTATTCATCTTCCTGGTTCATTGCTTTCCTTATAAATGATCATGCATAGGTATTTTATTTACTTAATAAATATAATTTACTGCTCTTTAATATTGAAAGCATTTAGATATATAACATTTAGAAAAACCTACATATATGGCCTCACACATTAGAATTAATGGATGTCATGTACACTCTAGCCACTGTGAGGTCAGAGGCTATGTCTGCCTTGTCCAGTATTTATTTTCAGCAACCAGCACCAGAGCCTGACATTCAGGAGGTTCCAATTTATTCTGGATGAATTACCTTTAAGAAAAATATGAATTTGATAATCTCAATGTAATTAAGACACTATTTTCTTAAAATATTTTAAAAAGGAATCTTGCCGAATCGGTTTGGCTCAGTGGATAGAGCATCGGCCTGCAGACTCAGGGGTCCCAGGTTCGATTCCGGTCAAGGGCATGTACCTTGGAATCTCAAAAATATTTTAATGCTTTCACTTAGTGTGTGTGTGTGTGTGTGTGTGTGTGTGTGTGTGTGTGTACACTTGAATTTTAAGGTAGTATATGATAGAATCCACTGGGTTGTAAAAGTTCCGAGGTTGGAAGATGTCATTATGTTACAAGCTCTTGTGGTGTTCATGGAAGCAATTGCACAGCACCTGAACATTGATGGATTGATAGCATTTATTCAGTTAAATGAAAATAAATGGGACCAGGGCATCCTGGTAGTGAAATAGCTTAAATAAAGGCACAAATAAAGTTTATGAGTAATATGCTGAAAGCATAATTGCATCTGTATGAAATCCAAAAGATTAAGTTCTGCCAAAATAAAATTTTGTTTCCATTATTCTACTTTAACATTTGGATTCAAATGCATATTATCATAATTAATTTAAGCTTTGCAACACTGTTTGTTTTTATTTTAATTCATTTAGTACAAAGTCCTAGAACTATAGTTACTTGACTCTGATTTCTTGGCAATGTTTGTAATTTTTACTGAAAATTTCATCTACTTCATTCTTCATCACACAACACTCACACAGAGTAACAAATTTATAATGAGAAATTGAAAAATAATCTCAGAGCTTAAGGCTCATGTAAACCTACAGAAGCTTAGCTCTATCAAGATTATCTGAATCTTTGCAGCATTTTCTATTTCAAGCTATTTTCATTTAATTTTTAGGAATATGCGAATGACAACAGAGATAATGAGTGTGGATATAATTTCAGGGTTATTGCTATGGTAATCATGATAGAGGAAGCATGAGGATTTGCCCTGTTTCCTGCTATGTCCAGTTATAATTAGGGATTATAAATTAGCTTCTCTTCTACCTTCTCTAATTGATTACTTATGCAGGTAAATGAATTAAATGATTATTGTATCAGGGATATATCCTCTTTCCCCATCTAAATATGCATCAATTAAAGATTATTTTTGTTTAAATGAAACTCTTTAAAGATGGAAAGTTATTAACCATTTACACTTTAGTCTAAATTAGAATATAACCATTTTTATCCAGAGAAATTCTTTGCTAAAAGTGAAAATTGATGTGTATTTGCCACTAGTTTTAAAGAGAATTAACTCAAAGCTTTTGAAGAAATTAAATTCAGAGCTTTTATTTTATGCTTATGTGAAAAACACTTATATTAATAATGAAATTAAGAACAAAGTGCTGCACCCCTATGTTCATAGCAGCACAATTTACCATAGCTAGGATGTGGAAACAGCCTAAGTGCCCATAAGCAGATGAGTGGATTAGAAAACTGTGGTACATCTACACAGTGGAATAGTATACTGCTATAAAAAAGGAAGGAACTCCTACCATTTGCAACAGCATGGATGGATCTGGAGAGCATTATGCTAAGCGAAATAAGTCAGCTGGAGAAAGATAAATATCACATGATCTCACTCATTTGTGGAATATAATGAACAACATAAGCTGATGAACAAAAACAGATCCAGAGACAGAGAAGCATCGACCAGACCGTCAAACCTCAGAGGAAGGTGGGGGCAAAGGGGAGAGATCAACCAAAGGACTTGTATGCATGCATATAAGCATAACCAATGGGCACAAACACCAGGGTGTGGGGGGGCAAAGGGGGGAGAAGGACACATATGTAATACCTTAATCAATAAAGAAAATAAAAAAGGACAAAGTGCAAAACAGTAAACAAGTAACCTGTAATCTTTGTTCTCCCTTTCCTTAAAGAAGGTCAGGAAACCATTACAATTCAATTATCCCAGAAAAAAAGAAATAATATATCCAGTGGCATTTGCAAAAAATTATTACCAAGTCCTGTGAAAAGTATTTGCTAATACAGGAATAGAAGGAAACTTCCTTATCCTGACTTACTAGCATTCTTATTAAAATAATAAGCATTCAAGGATACTTCTCATTGGTGTTATCGTTCAATATTGTTCTAGAGAACCTAGAAAATGTTATCCTATATAATAAAAGGTTAATATGCAAATCAACCAAACAGCGGAACAACCGGTTGCTATGACTCACATTGACCACCAGGGGGAAGCTTTTGTGTTGAGCATCTGCCCCCTGGTGGTCATTGCACTCCCACAGGGGGAGCACCGCTCAGCCAGAACCTGGGCTCATGGCTGGCAGCGCTAAGGATGTCAGTCAGTCAGACATCCCCCAGGGCTCCTGAACTGTGAGAGGGTGCAGGCCGGGCTGAGGGGCCCCCCCCCCAAGTGCATTAATTTTGTGCACTGGGCCTCTAGTATGTCAATAAAAAAGAAATATGAGGTATATTTATTGGAAAAGGTGGACTAAAGTACTATCATATGAAAGCAATATGATTTTCTCCATATTTAAAAGCACATTAACAATTAGCCAATGAAAAGAAACAAAACATCCTATTCAGAATATCTACACAATTTGTAGTTTTCTCAGAAGCATATTACACATAAAAGTGTAAGGATTGGAGAACGTTTAAGTACATAAGTATATAAATAAAGACATGAGGGAAGTAAGAAAATATGTGATGAAAAATGCTAGTTTTCTCTAGGTTAATCTGCACATTCAAAATAATTTAAATTAAAATATAGTTATATACACTGTTATGTATGTATATAAATCTATCCTATCTATCTATCTATCTATCTATCTGTCTATCTATCATTTATCATTTTAGAAGGTATAATATAATCCCAGCAAGAAATGGAATTCAACTCAGATAGGTTTTTTTGTTAATCCTCACCCAAATATATTTGTCCATTGATTTTTAGAGAGAGTGGAAAGGAGGGGGAGAGACAGTGAGAGAGAGAGAAACATTGATGTGAGAGAGACACATAGATTGGTTGCCTCCTGGGTCAAGCCTGTAACCAAGGTACGCACCCTTGACCAGAATCAAACCCAGGACCCTTCAGTCCGCAGGCCAATGTTCTATCCACTGAGCCAAACCGGGTAGGGCTCACCTCAGATAGTTGAAGAGAATTTTATACAAATATTATTCACAGAAATATAATATATTAAAAAGGGGGGGCCAGTGGGTCACTCAGAGAGGGGCAACAGTAGGGCTTAAGGGGGAAGGGGAAAAACAGAATGAATGGAGGTTAATGGAGCCCAGTGAGAGCTGCAGTACTGGATGAAGGACCACATATTGGAAAGTGTAGTTGTTGGAAGGAACCAGCTGCTGTAAGATGCAGCTCTGAAACAGAAATTGTGGAGGAAAAATTTCCCCAGCCATCTCTTTCCCTATCTTTGTATCTTCAGCTGGTCCTTTCTATTGGTATAATGCAACTGAAATCCAGCCAGAAAATGTTCCTAGGAGATGCAGTGTGAATACTGTCAAAAGCAAAATATGTCTCCATAATTTGGAAAATGTACTAAGTTTGCCACTTCTTCTTGTATGTTTCATTGGCATGCCTCTACTAGTGATGAGAAACTACTTAGCATGCTGTTTGAAAATTATGTCCAGTTTTCATTGAGTATACTACAATATTGGAGATTATTTTAGGTAAAACTCTTTTTCCATCAGTTTTCTTGCAATTTGTTTGTGAAGTTTGTTTGTGATGGTGTTTTGTTAAACACTACACCCCTTCTTCTGATGTTGCATATGGTACCTGGTGTTGCCATGATACCATCCATCATATCTGATACAATGCTGACAGCACTCTTCCATAATAAATGTTTTATTTATGTATATTTATTTATGAATGTCAGAGATTCACATCTGGGTTGTTTACCTTCAGGCTTTTCCCATAGTCCACCAGTTTTTACCCTAGAACTTAGGAGATGGAGCCATTCTAATTACAAAAGTTATTCTTTCACTAGTGAATTGATACCATCTCTTACCCCACAAGTATTTGATGAATGTATAAAGGTAGGAAAACTCACAAATTATAATTATGTTCCAATTGAAAATAGTCATGACAAATAATGGATAATATATATTGAGCATTTAGTTTGTGTATTCATTTTCTCTCTCAAGAACCATCACTAACTATTTGTGTGATGTTAAAATGACGCATTTAAAGGTAAAAACGGGTATGCAGGTAATTTAATTTTACCACATTCTCTTACCTGTAAGGGGTAGAGCCATAATTTGCTCAAGTTATGTTTGATTCAATAGGCTAAATCCTTTGATATGGAATGGGTACATTTTTAAAAATATATTTTAATTGATTTCAGAAAAGACAGGAGAGAGAGATAGAAACATCAATGATGAGAGAGTGTCATTGATCAACTGCCTCCTGCACGCCCCACACTGGGGATCGAGCGTACAACCCGGGTATGTGCCCTGATTGGGAATCCGACCCATGACCTCCTGGTTCATAGGTGGACACTCAACCACAGAACCACACTGGCTGAGCTGGAATGGGTACATTTTGATAATATTTGTTATAAAAAATGATTGCCCATATATACAATTTCTGCCTTGGGCTTGTTGAGAGGTTTGCATTGGAAAAGCCTCTTTACCATCAGGAATAGTTACAAATCCCCAAACATACCAGAAATTACCATAATTAACCAATGAAATTTTGTATCAAATGAAATCTCCATTCTGACTTCATTATTTATCAACTATCATTTCTAACTCTGGAGAGAATGAGGGGGTAGAAATAGAATATTTTGTGTTAGTAAAGAAAATATTGTGTGAGGTTACTTAGAAAACTTACTGTACTTTCTCTAGCAATAGGATAAAAAATTAGTCAGTTTGGTTAGATTAAAAAGCAAAGCACAAAAACAGCAGGTGATAATTAGGAAAGCAGAGTTAAATGTCACTGAGCCAAAATACTTCCCTTTCAAATGGCAACTCCAATAGTTCTTCCCACAATAGGCATGTAGAGAGAATTGTAAGAAAGTACAAATAGCCAAGACCGGTTTGGCTCAGTGGATAGAGCGTCGACCTGCGGACTGAAAGGTCCCAGGTTCGATTCCGGTCAAGGGCATGTACCTTGGTTGCGGGCACATCCCCAGTGGGAGGTGTGCAGGAGGCAGCTGGTCGATGTTTCTCTCTCATCGATGTTTCTGACTCTCTATCTCTCTCCCTTTCTCTCTGTAAAAAATCAATAAAAATATATTTAAAAAAAAAGAAAGTACAAATATTTTTCTATCAAAAATCTCCCACACTAACTTGTATTTTTTAGGTCAAGCTAGCTTTTAACATTGTAGAGGACATGTACTGAAAAGTTGTTCTGAGGTTTTAAGTGGCCAGGGATTTTAAACAAAAAACAAAAAACAAACATATTTTAATGGAGTACACATTCAATGAGTAGCTGGAAAAGAGAATTTTGGAAATTGCTTGCATTTTGGAATTGAAAATTTAAAGATTGACCACTTCACTTTGGTTAGCTGCACAGAGAAGACATTTTATATTTGGTTAACAAACTTTTAATTTATTTGAAATTTGTGAAGTCGGGATAGGTTGAGAAATTCAATTTAATTGACTTTTACTCATAGGCTTCTGTGCATTTGTTCTCAGGCACTAAGAGAATGTTTCTTATTGACACTACAGAGGCCCTATTCCTATGTAATTCCTCCCGGCCCCCCAAAAAGCCTAGCGAAGATACTGCATTTGTGGAAGGATATTTTTTATATAATGAAGCAAAAAAGAACTAGATGATAGGGATAAATAAGCCAGTGGTTAATTGAGGATTTTGAAATTATTTATTTGTAATTTTGTTTCCCAGTTAGTATCAAAGTTACAGGGGAACAAATCTCTGGGCTCATTTATTTACTACTATATCCTCAGAAACTAGAATATAGACTGGCATAAAGTAGTAGCTCAGTAAATATTTGTTAACTATACAGTACTTTCAGTGTCTCATATTGTCAATCTAATACTTTTCACAATCCATAATATACTTTTATTTATGGGATTGAGCACATGGTATAATACAGATGATTTCCATTACTACATTTTATAGTCCTTTAATGAGAAGCATTGTTATTAGAAGACTAGAGGCCCGGTGCACAAAAATTTGTGCACTCGGGGGGGTGGTGTCCCTCAGCCCTGCCTGTGCCCTCTCACAGTCTGGGACCCCTCGGGGGATGACCACCTGCTGGCTTAGGCCAGCTCCCTGGGGGATTGGGCCTAAGCTGGCAATCAGACATCCCTCTGGCAGCCCGGGAGCCCTTGGGGGATGTCCACTTGCCAGTGGGGAGCAGGCCTAAGCTGCAGTTGGACATCCTTAGTGCTGCTGAGGAGGCGGGAGAGGCTCCCACCACCACTGCTGTACTGGCAGCCATCAGCCTGGCTTGTGGCTGAGCAGAGTTCCCCCTGTGGGAGTGCACTGACCACCAGGGGGCAGCTCCTGCATTGAGCATCTGCCCCATGGTGGTCAGTGTGTGTCATAGTGACCAGTCATTCCCAGTCGTTCTGCTGTTAGGGTCAGTTTGCATATTACCCTTTTATTATATAGGATAGAGGCCTGGTGCATTTTTTTTTGCAGGCTAGTCACACCCCCTTCAGGGTGGGGGTCCCCATTGGGGTGCCTGGCCAGCCTGGGTGAGGGGCTGATGGCTGTTTTCAGGCTGGCCACACCCCTTTTAGGGTGGGGGTCCCCACTGAGGTGCCTGGTCAGTCTTGGTGAGGGGCTGAGGGCCATTTTAAAGCTGGCCAAGCCCCCC
>NW_005371389.1:85028-85621 GCF_000412655.1 Myotis brandtii | reverse complement strand
GTTGGGTTAATTTGCATATAGTCACTCTGATTGGCTGGTGGGCGTGGCTTAAGGTGTAGCAAAGGTACGGTCAATTTGCATGTTTGTCTTTTATTAGATTAGATAATAGCAAGTTGGATCAGTGAATGAAATTATGGAATGGCTTAATTACTTTGTGAAAGTAGAGCATGTCTTTTAGAATGTTAAACAATTTAACTTGAGGGGAGTTGTGCAAGTTTTTTTTTTTTTACTAGAATGCTCTATATCCAATGTGCATGGTGACTTGTAAGTGGAAGATGCATCTACTTATATAAAAACCCTGGGTGTAACATCACGGCCAGAAGCCCGTCCAACCGGAAGGAAGTCAGTCCTGCAGCGGTTGTCTTGGAAACGGCTGCGCCCTTCTTTCCTGGAAGGCGAGGTTTAGGCAGGAACCTGCCCTCAGGGCGAGGTTTCAGGCAGGAACCTGCCCTCAGAGCAGAGCATGGAAGTGAAATGATTTGTAATGGATCTATTATTGAAGCTAACTTTGGAAATACTGTATCTATAGATCAGTGGTTCTCAACCTTGGCTGCACATTAGAATCACCTGGGAATCTTTTTAAAATCCTGATT
>NW_005371389.1:81682-83880 GCF_000412655.1 Myotis brandtii | reverse complement strand
CAGAAGAGAGGAAGGGAGAGGGATAGAGAGTTAGAAACATCGATGAGAGAGAAACATCGATCAGCTGCCTCCTGCACACTCCCCGGGGATGTGCACAACCAAGGTACATGCCCTTGACTGGAATTGAACCTGGGACCCTTGAGTCCACATGCTGATGCTCTAACCACTTAGCAAAACCAGTTAGGGCAATTAATTCCCTTTTAATGTGCACGAATTTCATGCACCAGGCTACTAGTATATGTAGAATGTAGTGCTGGATAAAAATATCAAAATTGAAAATAACAATCTAAATCTAATGCTTTAATGAATTAGTCCATCACTATGATATAGCCTGCAATTTACAAACTTGAGTGCTTTGAGAGCCAATGAATTAGAACATAATTTTCTCATTTGTAAACCTCAAATGATAACCCACTTTGCTTCCAATAGTAAGTTCTTTAGAATTTCACAACTGTATTTGGTTATTTTGGGAAAAACAGTTTTTTTTAAATTATGTCTACATTAATTATGTTCACATTTTCATATTTAGAGCTATCTGACCTAATCTAGTTTGTGAGCAAAAGTTTCTGCTTCCCAGTTCAACCATTCCCCTTCTCTTACAAACAGTGAATTTAGTTATTTTTTATTGTTTTGTTCCTAATACACATTCTGTGGGAAATGGGCATGGTTTTATTCTGATCATGATTTCCAAATGACACTCTTCTAATTTTTTAAAAATAAAGGCTGACCCAACTTTCTGAGTGCACATTGAAATCCAGCATCTTTCTGATCCCACATGGTATGTATTGTAATCCAGTATTTCAATTCCTGCCTTTCTGCTGGCAGAAAACTGACCTGAGGTTTAGACAGTGGAGCCTCTTGTTTAGATTTCCCAGAGGTGTTTCAAGGCCTGCCTGGCAGCTGGCTAATCAGAGGTTGATTGCCCACGATAAGAATGGTTTTGTTGAAAGCACCAGTTTCCTAACAAACTCATTTGGGAAATCCAAAATTGCCTTTTTTTTCTTTTTTCTTTTTTTTGGAGTGAGGGCATTGTGAAAGAAAGCTGTACGATTTTACTTTTATGGTTTCATTTTTACCTTTACAGATATTTTTATTATAATATAGACTACATTATCTAATTATAAAATTAGTGAGTGCTGAATAGAGAGTGTGGAAACTATAGATAGGGCAAAGGAGAAAATGGAATTTTTTTTTTCCATTCTCGCCAGCGTACCCAGTTCACTAATCTCTTGAAGTGTGTTTCCCTAGACTTTTCCATATAATTGTTATAGTTACAGAAATGATACCATCCTGCTCTTTAGATGTTACATTCTAAAGAATTTACTTTCAGATGTTGTCGAGTATTTTTCAAAAGCAACATTTTGAATGGCTTTGTAATATTCATATACAATTATACTAGGTGTACCAGTTAATGCGGATTTTTTTTCAATAGATGGAGTTACACATATGTTGATATATATGTGACTTGATATGTATGCTATTTTGTTGTATTGACAGCAAGCTTCAAAACTTCATGACAAATTTGCTGAAGGTGTTAACATCATAGATATCTTTATGCTATAAAATGTTGAATTTCGTGCAAAAGAAAGAGCATTTGTGGGAAGTTTTAATTTATTACTTTATTTTGAAGAAAAAGTTATCGTATACTTCGGGAACTTATGGTGAACATGCTCCATCTCAAGATACTTGTGAACGCTGGTATAAACGCTTTAAAAGTGATGATTTCAATGTGAAAGACAATGTCCAGTTCAACCAAAAAAGTTTGAAGACCAAGAATTACAAGCATTATTGAAGACCAACAATTACAAGCATTATTGGATGAAGATGTGTGTCAAACTCAAAAACAACTTAAAGAAAATTAAACATTGCTCAGCAAACAATTTCTGATCATTTACAAGCAATGGGAAAGATTTTTAAAGGAAGGAAAATGGGTGCCACATCAACTGAACGAAAGACAAATGGAAAACCTAAGTCATCAGCAAAACGTTGCTTCAAAGGCACGAAAGAAAGTCTTTTTTGCATCGAATTGTGACTGTGATGAAAAGTGGATTCATTTTGAGAATCCCAAACACACAAAATCATGGGTTGATCCAGTTCAACCATCAACATCAACTGCAAAGCCAAATCGCTTCAGAAAGAAGACAATGCTCTGCATTTGGTGGGATCAGGAAGGTGTGGTGTATTATGAGCTTCTAAAA
>NW_005371389.1:77049-81666 GCF_000412655.1 Myotis brandtii | reverse complement strand
ACAGCAAAGTAATTTTGCTTCATGATAACGCACCATCACACACTTCAAAACCAGTTAAAGACACGTTAAAAGATCTTGCCTGGGAAGTATTAACCCACAGCTGTATTCATCAGACCTTGCTCCTTCAGATTACCACTTGTTCTGATCGATGGAACATGCACTTTCTGAGCAGCACTTCAAAACATATGAAGAAGTGGAAAATTGGGTCTCTAAATGGTTTTCCCTCAAAACAAGAAAAGTTCTATTGGGACGGTATCCACAAATTACCTGAAAGAAGGGGGAAATGTGTAGCTAGCGATGAACATTACTTTGAATAAAGCACTTTTGATGTTTCTCTTGAAATTATCGTGTTTTCTTTGATTACAAAATCCGAATTATTAACTGGTACACCTAGTATACCTCTATTCCATCATTTCTAATTCTCTAACGTTAAGTCATTTGGAATGGTCTGAATTCTTTTCTTTTTGGTATTATAAAAACCTGTTTTTTTGATATTGTAAATGTTTACATTTAACATAAAATTTATGTAAATTTTCATTTGAATTTCTGATTATTTCCTCGTGGTGGATTCCTATAAGCAAAATTACTGGGTTATTGTTCATTGGTTTTTAATAGGCAGTTAGACAGGCATGAGCAGGATATGAATTATAGGCCAGCTATAGCATGTCACCAGGGTGGAAAGACCCTGGTTCTTAGCAACAGGCAATTTTAGGGTGAGACCTTGCCCCCATGGTGACCTTTTTCCCCTAGCATATTGCTGGGTACGTGGTTTAGACTCCCTGACCTTTCATATTGTTGATCATGTGGTTTGGACCCTCTCCTGACCTTTCCTCATGTCGCTAGTAATGTAGTAGACCCCTTAGAGGGGGAACAAGGGAACCAGAGAAGAGCCTCATATAACTGGACAAGCCCTTGCATGACCGCTTTTTAAGCATTAAGCCCTCAGGTCAGTGAGGTTCTGGCCTGCATCAAGTAATCTTTTTGTTGTTGTTAATCCTCACCTGAGGATATTTTTTCCATTGATTTTTAGAGAGTGGAAGGGAGTGGGAGAGACACAGAGAGAGAAACATTGATGTGAAAGGGACGCATTGATTGCTTGCCTCCCACACATACCCTGACTGGTGCCAGGGATGGAGCCTGCAACCAAGGTACATGCCCTTGACTGGAATCAAACCCAGGACCTTTCAGTCTGTGGGCCGATGCTCTAACCACTAAGCAACCTGGTTTGGGCTGCACCAAATCATTTTAAGAACAAAACTTTGTGTCTACTGACCACAGAGCCAGGGTTGGGTCAAACTAGAGATAATATCTACACCTCAGTTGTGTTTCAGCTCCAGGCCCAGAAAAGCAGTAAGGTCAGGCAGGCCAATGCCTTGGCTGACATTGGGATCAGCTGCTATGACTAATGACCCCCTGCCCTGGCACTGACCAGTTAATAGAGACCAGGAATCTGAAAGGATGCACATGGAAAGCTGAAAGCTGATGATTATTCCATTGAGATCCTCCCGTGGGACTCCTGCCTGCTCCCCTCCCCACACCCTGCCAACGATCCCTGCTTTTAGAGAGTGGATAACACCTCTCAGATGGAGGACCCAGTGTGTACCCTTTTTCTCCTTGGAGAACGCTGGTGCTTTTCCATTTATCCTTCCCCCAGGCATGTTCTCTCTGCCTTTCTTTCTCCTAAGCTCCAAGGGCCCTTCTTTTACCTCTGTAACTTGTTTTCTGAACTCAGCTGGCTCATTTCTTCAGCTCAATTTTTCTACCTCTGTGACTTTCTAAAGAAACTTTTGCTTGTATTTGAATCTTGGATCTGAATTCTTTCTTAGCCAGAACTCAAGTACTGCGGTTGCTGAAACAAGGTCTAACTCTGCCAGTAACACCTGGTGCCATTTTGCCACTAACAAATTTGAATTCTGAATTTTGTTCATTGGAGTGAGTTCACTCCTGGTTCACAGACTTCCAGTAGGGAGGGATTGCCACTTGAGGACGCATGATCAAGACCACCTAGGCAGGTAATTGTTACTTGATTAAATGAGATTGGAAATTGTTCTAGTGGCTACTCATTCCCATGGCTACAGAACATGCAGTTTTTTCCATCCATCCTCCTCTTCCATTTTATCCTGTTTAGTAATCTTTGTCCCCTCAGAGCTTAGGGCAGAATTTCATATATAGGCATTTCCAAAGACTGGAGTAATTTGAATATTGAATGAAGTAATTTTGAATCTGTCTTAGCATTTCTATCATGCCTCCCCTTGTTTTCATTACACCACTTGTTTTAGTTCTCTATCATTTCCTGTCTGGATTATGTCCTAGCCTCCTATTTCCCTCCAGTTTTTTCTCCATGAATTCATTCTGTACTTAACAGTTTTATTTTATAAAATTTTAATGTCACACTATTGTTCAAAAGTGGTTAGTTACTCTCCAACCCATTGAACTAAGGCCAAAGTTTTTAGTTTGCTGTTGATGATCTCTCAATGTTCCACACACAGTCTACCCCTGTTATCTTATTCACTACTAGAGGCCTGGTGCACGAAGTTGTGCACCAGTGGGGTCCCTCGGCCTGGACTGTGGGATCAGGCTGAAACCGGCTTTTCGACATCCCCAGAGGGGTCCTGGATTGCGACAGGATTCAGGCAAGGCCGAGGGACCCCACTGGTGCACAATCGGGGCCAGGGAGGGACACAGGAGGTTGACCCAGCCAGGGAGGGACCGTGGGAGGGCTCCAGAGCGTGTCCGGCCTGTGTCGCTCAGTCCCAATCAGCAGGATCCCAGCAGCAAGCTAACCTACTGGTTGGAGCGTCTGCCCCCTGGTGGTCAGGGCACGTCATAGCGAGCAGTTGAGCGGCCTTAGCATATCATTAGCATATTACAATTTGATTGGTTGAACAGATGACTGGACGACCAGACACTTAGCATATTAGGCTTTTATTATATAGGCTTCTTCTCTTTGAAGCTAAGACATCCAAAGGGCCATGTCTAATCTGTTCCTACCGCTGTACTTTTGCTCATGCTTTTTCACTACCTGGAAAACCTTTTCCTATTTTTTCATTTCCATTTAATGAAATTCTGTACATACTTATTTCAGTTTTGTATTTGTAAAGTATTATCTGGATCCACAATAATATATACTTTCTTCATTTTTCTGAACATATTAAAGCACTGATTGTGCCAATTGGAGAAACCCATTTTATATTCTGTTTAACAATGGCAGTTATTTTATACTTTTTTTCTTCATTATTTCAGTAGTCCAGATTGTAAGCAGAATCCATGAATTCTCTATCTTGTTAATCTTCAGGATAATCTATCAAAATATTTCAAGTCTTTGTAATATTGGATTATACCGACCAGTACAGCTGAATTCCACACAACCTGAGAGTTAGGATGGTAATAGATTGGGTCAAAAATGTCAGTAGTTTGGCCAAAGAGTGCATATCTATCTATAATAATAAAAGCATAATATGCTAATTAGACCGGACAGCCAAATGACCTTCCAGATGTCCTTCCAGATGAAGCTGCAGTGGTGGGGGCCGAGGCAGAGGTGGTTAGGGGCAGTCAGGCAGGCAGACAAGCAGTTAGGGGTGATCAAGCAGGCAGGCGAGTGGTTAGGGGCGATCACGCAGGCAGGCGAGTGGTTAGGGGTGATCAGGCTGGCAGGGAAAGGGGTCAGGGGTGATCAAGCAGGCAGGCAGGTGAGCGGTTAGGAGCCAGTGGTCCCGGATTGAAAGAGGGAAGTCCAATTGCCAGTTTAGGCCTGATCCTACAGGGATCACCTGAGGGTTCCCAGATTGAAAAAGGGTGCAGGCCGGGCTGAGGGATTCCCCCCACCCCGTGCATGAATTTTGTGCACTTGCTTCTAGTATCCTATCTAATAAATAGGTACAATGCAAATTGACCATCACTCCAATACACAAGATGGCCGCCCCGTGTGGTCAAAGATGGCCGCCACAAGATGGCTGGCAGGGGAAGGCAGTTATAGGCAATCAGGCCTGCAGGGGAGGGCAGTTGGGAGGGACCAGGCCTGCAAGGGAGGGCAGTTAGGGGCAATCAGGCCTACAGGGGAGGGCAGTTATGGGTGACCTGGCTGGCAGGGGAGGACAATTAGGGGCAATTGGGCTGGCAGGGGAGTGGTTAGCAGGTGATTAGGCTGGCAGGCAGAAGTGGTTAGGGACAATCAGGCAGGCAGGCAGGCAGGCAAGCGGTTGGGAGCCAGCAGTCCTGGAAGGTGAGAGGGATATCCGACTGCCAGTTTAGGCCTGAACTTACAGGGATCGGACCTAAACCAGCAATCAGACATCCCCCAAAGGGTCCCAGAATGGAGAGGGTGCAGGCTGGGCTGAGGGACACCCCCTCACCCAGTGCACGAATTCCATGCACTGGGCCTCCAGTCCTATCTAATAATAGAGAAACATGGTAATTAGCCGTACCTCTGCTACCCTTCCCATTGGCTAATCAGGGTGATATGCAAATTAACTGCCAACCAAGATGGCGGCCGGCAGCCAGGCAGCTTGAAGTGAACAGGAGGCTTGCTTGCTTCAGTGATGGAGGAAGCCAACGTTCCCCGCCTGCCGCTGCCGGCCTCTGAGCTTTCAGTTTAAGAAACATTGTTGCAAATATAGA
>NW_005371389.1:72009-75560 GCF_000412655.1 Myotis brandtii | reverse complement strand
GGGCGGGGGGCCCCCCCCCCCCCCCCCCCCGAGTGCACAAATTTTTGTGCACCGGGCCTCTAGTATATATATAAAAGCCTAAGCGGCCAGTCAACCATTGGACTGCTCGATTGGTCGACCAGTAGCTATGATGCGCACTGACTACCACGGGGCAGATGCTTAATGCAGAAGCTGCCCCCTGGTGGTCAGTGTGCTCCCACAGTGGGAGCGCCTTTCAGCCAGAAGCCAGGCTCACAGCTGGTGAGCGCAGCTGTGGTGGCATGAGCCTCTCCCACCTCCGCCACAGCACTACTGAGCAGCGGCAGTTGGTGGCAGGCGCAGCGGGGCTAGCATGAGCGGGAGCAGTGCAGAGCCCGGCCCTGGCTCAGGCTCCTCCCAGGCTGCCTGCCACTTTGTGCACTGCTACATTCCCCCAAGGGGTCCCAGATTGCGAGAGGGCACAGGCCAGGCTAAGGGTCCCCACCGGTGCACAAATCCGTGCACTGTGCCTCTAGTTTATTATAATGATTGATATTTATGAATACTTAATTTCATGCACAAAATGTTTTATGTAGCTATGGCACGTGTGCTCAGGTAGTTGGGCATCGTCCAGTGCAGCAACCAAAGGTTGGTAGTTTAATTCCTGGTCAGGGCACATGCTGGGTTGTGGGCTCAGTCTCTGGTAGGGGATGTGCAGGAGGCAGCCGATTAATGTTTCACTCTCTTATCAATGTTTCTTTTTCTCTCTCTCCCTCTCCCTTCCTCTCTCTCCAAAAATCAAATTTAAAAAATGTATTATAATTTCAGACATTTGCTTAGGGCAATAAAAATAATACTTGACCAATTTTACCTTTATTTTTTAAATCATGGCATAAATTTTAAGCCGAACATATACATACACATGCCTCTGTGTAATGTAGCAGTAAATAGTCTTGGATCAACCTTCTTTAATGTAATGCTTTCTCCCAGCATGGTTTTATTTAATACACTGAAAAGCAGAATTCTAAATCATGCTCATCATAGATAAAACTGACTAGTTACTAGTGACAAGGAAAAACACATACTAGAGTTACAAAACATGGTGAGAATTATAGCATCTACTATACAATGAACATTTGAAAAACAATTATCAAATGAAAGGGAGATTTTTAGGCTTCAGAATTTCAAAGTTAAGTTAGTAAGATTTTTTTCGAAAGGCACTCTCATGCACAAAGTAGTTTTTAGCTCTTCCTTTAAAAATACTTTCAAAAATTACTTTCACTATCTTGTTGGCTAATAATTAAATTATAATAAGGAACATAGAATATGTATTGTGTAATTTTGTGCATGTCAACCTTTTGCACTTATGTGTCCAATAGTGTCTTTTGAAAAAAATGAGTGAAGCAATGGAACTGAAACTGTGATGGTATTATAGTCTGCTTCCCTGTAATTTTTTTGACCCTATTTCTGAAAGTGTGGTTGATCATCAAGCCAGCAGCTTCAGCATCACCTAAGGCAGTGGTTCTCAACCTTCCTAATGCCGCGACCCTTTAATACAGTTCCTCATGTTGTGGTGACCCCCAACCATAAAATTATTTTCGTTGCTACTTCATAGCTGTAATTTTGCTACTGTTATGAATCATAATGTAAATAGCTGATATGCAGGATGTATTTTCATTGTTACAAATTGAACATCATTAAAGCATAGTGATTAATCACAACAACAATATGTAATTATATCTGTGTTTTCCGATGGTCTTAGGCGACCCCTGTGAAAGGGTCGTTCGACCCCCAAATGGGTCGCGACCCACAGGTTGAGAACCGCTGACCTAAGGGCTTGTTGGAAATGTAGAGCCTCAGGCTCCACCCCTGACCTACTGAATCATATTTTGGTTTTAAAATGTCCCAAGGTGATTCATGTGCACATTAAAAATTGAGAAGTACTGTATTATACTGTGGATAGAAGCAGACCAAGGAACACTAGTTCACTTTTCTCTCCTCTGTAACTCTTTAAAAAATACTTTAAGAATAGTTGTTCTGATTAATCATGTTCCTGTTACTTGTGAAGACTAAGCGACCTGTTCAATTCCTTTTTTATGCTAGTGAACTTGAGATTTTTTTACACAGAATCATAATACCTGTCCAGAATATACATATTTAGTTTAAAACAGAACTTTTAATGCTTGCTAAACCAAGATAAGTTTATGGCAAGAAAAATTCCTGGCACATTGCTCAGAAGTTGCCTTGGCTTCCTATCAGGACTTATGCTTTGATACTTCTGGAATTAATGATACACTTCACATAAGGGATTATTTTTACATCTTGGTCCCCTGGAATGAGTTCAGCAGGTAAATTGTAATGCCAAGTAGCAAAAGAACCTTTTTAAGGAGCTGCCACTTATTGTATGTGTTATTACAAATTATTATTGATTATAAATTCTGGGTTTCTTTCATTCCCTGGATGTAGCAAAGGACATATGTTAGATCAACCTTACGTGAAGTACTTTTAAATTTATCTTTAAAGTCTGAGAAGTAAAGCAACATCTGACCTTAACAGGTGCACCATAATGTAAACAAATACTTTTAATTTATTTGAGGAACATTATTCATCATTGAACATATGGTATATAGTGGTTTTATTTTATTTTTATGAATACATGGTTCATTTCAAAGCAGACATCGTTTGCCCTTTACATACATAATCAGCAAAATTTGATTAGGAATTGTAAGCATTCTTTACTGGAAGCCAAAGCATTAACCTCTTCTGTGTAATTTTTTACTTACCGATGCACCATTTTAATTGATATGTTGTTATAACTTTCCATGGAAGGGAAGATATGATCTTTTATTTTTGTTTTGTATCTAATGAGAACCAATCTTGTAGATGGGCTAGTTTGGCAATTTGACTAAGGAAAAAGTATTATGGAATGAAGTTTTTATGTGAACAAGGAAAATAAATGAACTTTAGTGCTCATCTCATTGGTCTGCCAAATTGAAAGGACATTTTAGGCCTGATTATCATGTTCTAATTAGTCTCTGTAAGATATTCATGGACCATCCAATGTTCATTAATCTGTCTTCTTCCTGTAACATTGATTTGTTCATTCTCCTTTTAGAGACTCAAATATAGAAACCAAAAATTGATCTGTGGTGTTAATGTGCTTACAGATGTTGCCACTACTTATCCAGATAAGAAGTCCATCTTAATGTATGTCACATCACTCTTTCAAGTTTTGCCTCAACAAGTGAGCATTGAAGCCATCCAGGAAGTGGAAATGTTGCCAAGACCATCCAAAGTTACTAGAGAAGAACACTTTCAGTTACATCATCAAATGCACTATTCTCAACAGGTAAGGTATTGAAAGGACACTAATATCAAAGATGTTTTCTATTTTATATGCATTTTTTCGGTATCATACCCATACACGTATGTGAATCTATTATATCTGTGGATATGTACACACATACATGTATACCTAATATAGTATATGTGTGCACACACAAATATGTTATTAGATACTCACTATGTTATACATAGCTTAATATGTGTGCATGTGTGGATAAATGTGTTTGTGTTTGTATGTATATATATAT
>NW_005371389.1:57944-71987 GCF_000412655.1 Myotis brandtii | reverse complement strand
TTATGTATACTTACATATATTTAGAGAGAGGGTGGATAAAAGGAGGGAGAGATTGACTATAACCATTAAAATTTTATCTAATATCATGAACTGTAGTATTGTTTTCAAAGAACATTGTTCAAATACTTTACTATGCTAGGTACCATATTATAGGAATATGGAATATAGAATATATTTTATTTTCATTGTGTAAAATGCAATAAAAGATAGGCTCATATACACATTAAATTTTCTATCAACTAGAGCAAAGAATTAGAGCAAGAATGAAAACAAGTACTCTATTGAATAATATTTCTTATTTTTAGTGGCAATCCGCTGATGCATCAACAAATTTTGATTATTCAAAGTAACATTTTGCTAAGATAAACGAGTTTAAATATTTTAAGTAAAAATTAAATGGAGACAACATATGAGAAAAATTCTTATTGTTTCATTGTACAGTATCCTGTGGGATTCTTGTATTACATGGCTTGTTCTGACTGCCAGCAGTGGGTATTTGGGGTGTTTCCTTGAACTTTTGTTTTGACACAAACAATGATGACAAAGCTGTTAGCTAAATTTCTGCAGAAGGTGTGGAAAGCGCTCAGGCCTAATTTTCTCACTCTACTGAGCTAGTTCTATATTTAGCTTATGAAAGCTTCAGTCCTTTCCAGGGTATTGACCTGATGAATTCTGGTTTTGCTTACCTTGGGTTCAGAGAAAATTGCTTTTGCATGCTTGTTTTTTACCAGATTGAAGAGCACCATCCAGTATTTGTGCTGGAGTTGTATCAGTATGGAATCCTTATGGTTAAATCTCACCTCCACATCTCTCCTGATTACCTGCCCTCCAACATGACATTGAGCACTATAGTCCTTAGAGTGTACCAGTTTCTAATAGCACTTTGTATGTGTTTAATTTACATCTCACTGTTTCCATTTAATACTAGTTTTTCTAGTGTCTTGGAAAGCAGTCCTTTCAGCATTACTTATAATGTCTCCTCCTCTCTGTCCCCCTCCCCCTAACTCCTTTCTGCAGATCACAGTCAGTCTAGCACAGGGCTATGAACGAACTCCTTCCTCTCCTAAGCCTCGGTTCAAGAGCTATGCCTACACTCAGGCTGCTTATATGGCCACCTCTGACCCCACACGGAGCCCATTTCCTTCACAGGTCTGTGAATTTTTGCTCTATGTTCTACAAACAAAAGAATTTTTTCATTCAAGAAAATCTAACATGGCTTTTGTTTGTTTGAATTTAGCAGTGCTTTCTCCTCTCCATCAAGAGCTGTTTCATTGTTCCCTGTTTTATTAGTTACTCTCCCATGATGCTGTTCTGTTATTGCGACTTCTCTTGGGGTTTTTATTTTCACTTTATTGTTTTATTTATTATTTTTCTTTAAATTTTCAATTACATTTGGCATACAATATTATATTAGTTTCAGGTGTACAACATAGTGATTATACTTACACCTTATGAAGTACTGTAGGTTTAACATATGTTGATTCTTCCTGAATGGGGATTCTCATAGTAGTGATTTGTACATTTGTTATGTAATTACTATGCAGTTCTCTTTTACAAAGGTTACTGATGGTTATAAACAATAATTAAGCTCATTAAAGGCTTATACATATAACTTGTCAAAGAATTGGGGAAATGGATAAAATTTACTAGGTACATTATTTTGGGAGATTTTCTAGTTATATATGTTAAGGAAATATATACTCTAGATGCCTTTATTATATTTTCATTCTATCAAATATTTTTATATTCTATTTAAAAAACCATAACTGCAACCTTCTTCATATGATCTCTTTTAAGTTGGCTAGTTTAAACTTGTATATAATAGGCTCTGTAGTATTTATACAAAAAAAAATCACACTGTAAGCAGATCAGAGTCTATATACTATTTAATACTTTCCACAGAAAGAATTTTCTCAGTGCAGTTTTACACCATTGCAATATTGTAGGAAACCTAAACATACAAGAAATTATAGCCTTGTATATGTAAGAGTGTGGGAATGAAATGTGCTGGAATTGCTAGAATTTCTTTTTAAAAGAAAACATTATTTTGCTGAGTAGAGCAATTTGAAAAGTTCTCGAGGAAGTGACTTTTATAAAAACTACACTATGAATGGGCATTTAGAAATTAAAGACCTTCTCCTTTTGGCAAGAATGTATACATTTTTAGAGACTCATTGATTTTCTTTAAGATAGTGTTTGAATAAATCAGTGATTTATTTGGTGTAGTTAATTGATGCATGAAGCTGAAATTTCTTAACACTGGAAGATTCCCCCTGGAAAACATATTTCAGGGCTTAGGTATGCCCTTTATCTTTGGCTATTTTTCTTGCAAAGCTAAACAAAGGAGATTGGGTGAGAAGAGTTGTATGACTCAGCCTTATCTTCTATTAAATTCCCATCCACATTTTCACAAAGCTAATTGTATGCAATTGGACAAGAAACTTAATCTGCTTTCTAATTATCAGTAAATAAAAATAATTCTACCACACATTACTCTTTGCAATTTGCGATGTGTACACATTATGTGAACTAATAATATCCTTATAATCTATATAGAGGTGCTACTTTATACTTATTTTTAGTTCTTGTATATCCTCCCTTTCCTTTCTTTTCCTTCCTTTCCTCCCACCTTTCTTACTCCCCCTGACTCTCTAGGCTCTTTTATCACCACCCTCCCATTGAAAACTCCAAGACTTAAAGAATATTATGCACATCCTAAAATAAAGGAGCATAAGCCAAGACAAAGAAATAAGCCTCCCCCCCCTAATTATTACTTATTGAGTTGCCTTTTCCAGAAGGTTTTCTCCAATGCCTATTCTGGCAGCACATTTTTACCTCATTACCATCTCATAAAGGTACTGCTCAGGTATGACTCGTTAATAAAGTAATTATAAATGAACTTAATTTTTCTAGACTCGACTTTTTCACTTTACCTTTGTCTAAATATTACAAAATATCTAATATATTCTAACATATGCAAAAAATTCATTTACCTATTTTTTAAAACATAAGCTATTGAAATGAACCTAATGTTATCTTTTAGAAAAGAAAAAGAATGATTACATTGAATGGGGAATTATATATTCTGCCTGTTTCTAAAGGTAGCACATCAGAAGATAATGTTATACATAGTTAGGTTTGATAAATTTATGTCTTAGTTATTTACTAAGAAAAATAAAGAATTATTTAGAGGGCTTGAGCCTATACTGCCCCCTACACTTTGTATCTGATCCATTTCAAAATAACTTAAGGTTATTCAATTCATTCAGGTATTTACTTGGTGGTTTACAAGGAAGGGTGAAGTTTTCATAATGGGGAAGATAGCCATGCAGGTGACTGTCTCCTATGGAAAACATAAAATTCCTTAATTATCTTAAAAGTTCCCAATATCTTGGAAACATCAATTACCTTCATTTGACCCAAAGTTTGAAAATCTGACTTATACTCATTGAAGTTTATGTGAAGCTGTTAAGTTGAAACAATCTGACCTACCTTGGAATCCCTGCCCATAAATGAGTTTTTCTCCCAGAAGAGATACTATCTGGTATGAACCCCTAATTTGCCCTCATTGTATCACTTAACTGCCATCTATTCTTAGATGGAGGATATCGTTTTTATAGTTATACCTGATTTGTATTTTTATGACTTGATCATGGTTTCATTCTACTCCTAAACTTACATCAAAAATCCCCAATCTCTTTTTTCACCTTCAATTTACCTGTCTTTCCTGGAACCTCACCCTGTCCAAAACTCCTGCGGCAGGCACTCACACCCATGTGTATGCTGCCCCTCTCCAAACGCACCATTTCACTTTATCTTGTTAATATGCTATTATGTGACTTTCTTTCACTTACCGCCTTCTGTAGTCCATGATTCATTCATTCATTCATTTATTTTTTAAATAATTATATTTACTCACTAAATCAAATATCTTCTTTTCATTCCTCAGGCTTTCTGCCATAATTGAAACTCTGTTCCCATAGCCTCTAGACTCATCAGGTTCTTCTTCATACCTTACTGTTCTCTATCTTTCATATCTAGTCCTTTCTCCTCTTCCAACTCTCTTAGCACTGGAGTCTCATGGAAGAACCCTTGACCCTCTTATTTATACTCACTCTCTCTTATCAATATAATTTAATCTCCTGGCTTCAAGCTATATGCAGATGACCATTATATCTATGTTTTTATCACTTCCAATGACTTGATTTACAGCCGCATTTCCAACTCATTTTCAACTCTTTGATATGTATGTATACCTTGATATGCACTGATTTCTCAAGCCTAGGATGTCCTGAAGTGAGCTTTGTTTCATTGCTCATAAACCCATTTCTTGTCATTTTTTCTCTATGTCAATGAGAATATTATTCAGCAGTCATTGAGACTTAAAAATGTGACATGCTCTTTTGTCTCTATATTGATCTGATTTTTGATAATGAGACATGTAAAGCCAATTCTTTCTTTACATTTCTCCATTAAGTTATGTCCCCTCAATATTCATACATGCCCTCTGATTCAGGCCCTCAATACATGTTTTCTAGATACAGAAATAGCTTTGCAATCAATATCACTATCTTTAGTTTAGCCTCCTGTGAATCTGATTACATTTTATTATTATCAGCTTTAATAATATCAATCACAAAACTTTCTTCACTTACTTTTGTCTTTATAACAAAAATCTCCTAAATCTCATCAGGAAGCTCCATGACCTATTAACAATTTATATTTTCACGTTTATTTCAAACTAGCCTATCTCATGTTTTCTTTACTCCATTCAAATTCATTTGCTTGCTCTCCTCCATAAGGGCCAAGCAGTTTCTTGTCTTAGCTTTTATGGTGTTCTCAGCCTAGAGTGACTTTTGTCTCCTTTTCAAAATGGCCAATTTAATCCAAATTTCAAAGCCTAACCAGTAAGTGGCAGAACCTGGATTCAAGTTCAGATTTATCTAACTCCAAACTCATAGTCCTTATATTAACACTGAATTTTCTCTACTATGATTCTTATATGTAGGATTACTCACATATGGAGTAGTATTCATTTTTGTAATCACTTCACACTTATTTATTAATCACTTACTATGTGCCAGGTAATATTATAGAACCAAGTGGCATATCAGTGAACAGATATACAAAATAATTCCTGCCCTAATGGAGGGTGTATGCTCATAGAAGAGTTATAATATATAAATAAGTAAAATAACATTTCAATTAATATGTAAGTAATATGCCTTAAGTAAAGTAAAATTTAGTGGTAACTACTAAAAAGAAAAGAAGATGAAAATGGAATGCATGGTATGTGGCAGAGAGAAGTTAAAATTTGAGTTTGGGTTGTCAGAGAAGGACTCACTAAGAAGGTAAATTTTGAGTAAAGACTGGAGAGATGTGTGGGCATGTAAGGGAAGAGAAACCCATTAGAAAGAACACATATAGTGCAAAATCACAGAGTTTTGGGGGATACTTGGACTATTCAAGGAAAGTTATAGAGGAGGAACACAGTGTTAGGACATGGTATCTCAGCTGTAATAGTGGACCAGATGACATAGTGTCCTGAAAGGAATGGTGATGACTTAGGTTTTTGGTTTTTGTTTCTATCAGTGAGGTGGAAAGCAATTGGAAGAATGACATAAGCATATATTTTTCTTTTTATAATTTAAAATTTTGTTTACATTTTATTTGTTTTAGAGAGAGAGGAAGAGATAGAAACATTGATGAGAGAAAGAGAGAGAAACATCAATCAGCTGTCTCCTGCATACCTGCTACTGGGGATTGAGCCCACAATCTGGGAATGTGCCCTGACTGGGAATCTAACCAGTGACTCTTGGTTCATGGGTCGATGCTTAACCACTGAGAACACTGGCTGGACAAACTCCTATTTTTTCAACATGGCTGCTGTGTGGCAAATAAATTAAAGGGACAAGGGTGGAAGCAAGGAGACTAGTTAGACTTCTGTTGCAATAATCCAGGCAAGATATCCTTTGGATAGCTACCTAGAAGTAGGATTGCTGGATCGTATGGTAGTTCTATTTTTTTAATTTTTGATGAACCTCCAAAATGTTTTCCAATGAGCATGATGCAGAGTAGTTGAATTCTGGATATGCTTTGCACAACCCACAGGATTTGCTAATGCAATCTGGAACATGTGTTTGCTATATTCTTTGAAAACATTTGCTTGTGTTTTAAAAAGCCAAAGAGGATAGATAAAACTTCGAGGAGGCATTAAGCATAAATCATAAGTAAACTAGTAGACAGTGAAATAGGCATGAACCCCATGAGTTAAATTTAGCTGATGATGAAGCAAATAGTCTTGTGAGACATAGGCAGAGGTTAAAATGTATGTTAAAGTATAGAGAGTAACTTAACCTATTACACATATTAAAAGTAGATGGGATAAATAATGGAATACACATGAATGTTACTTATGAATGGAAAGTTATGAAAACACCAAATCATAACATATGATCATATCACCTCTGGGCTGACAGCTACATTATTCCTGAATTACCCACCCTATAATGATACCGTGGTTTCATTATGGTCTCCTAAGTGCTTTACATTTAAAAATGCCAATAAATCTCATAGCTATTTAGTAGGCTAACTGATGAGCTACAGCTATAGGTCAGGAAACTCAGAGTTTCAAATGTTACAAATCGTTCCAGTAGAGTAAATGTACATGGTAGCCTTGGGCATCTTCTGCCTATTGGACCCCTTGCTCAAATATCACCTCTTGTTCTGTCCACATTATCAGCAGTGAAGGCTGATACAGCAAAGCATATGAACATTGTATAATACAATATTTAAATAGTGTGTTCCTTCTGTTTGACCTTATCCCAGTTGTGTTACCTTCACATCTGTTTCACATTGCATCTTTCCATATACTTTAAATTTATTTATTTTTTAAATTAAACATATTGGCAGGACATTGGTTAATAATAACATTACATAAGTTTCAGGTGCACATCTTTATACTGTGACATCTGTATACTCTATTGTGTGCCACCCACCCAAAGGCTAGTCTCCTTCCATCACCATATATTTAACCCCCTTTATCCTCTTTGATGCCCCCCACTTTCTCCTCTGGTAACCACCATTCTGATGTCTGTATCTATGAGTTTGTTTTTTGTTTTGTTTGTTCCTTTTTGTTTTATATCCCATACATGAGTGAAATAATACAATAGATGATGGGATTTGAACATATTCATTTGATTGGTGAGCCTTTGTGTCTCATGGTCTCTGGGATGGCATACTGATAGCAGAATTGAGGTCATTATTCATCAAGGTCATACTCCACATTCACATTACATAGTATATATGAATTAGGAAAGAATTGGAGGTACCAAGGATTGCTATAAGGTTTTGGCTGAAGAAATTTGAAGAATGGAGTTTCCAGTGATTAAGATAGGATAGACTGTAGGAGGGATAGGTTTGGGAGTAAGTTAGGAGCTCAGTTTTGAACATATTAATGCTGAGATGATTATGAGACTTTAATATACATAAACCTAGAGTTGTAAGTTTAAAGTTAAAGATAAGTAATTTGGAAGTCATCAGCAACATAGATGGTATTTAAACTCATTGACCTGGATGAGACCATTTAGGAAAAAAAGTACAGATAGATAAGCGTTCCCAGGACTCAGAGATGAGAAGCAATCAGCAAAAGGGATAAAAAGGGTGACCAGAAAGAGGAGAGGAAAAAGGAGGAGGGTGTAGTACCCTATTTTGGAAGCTGGTAGAAGAAAGTGTTTCAGGGAGAGGAGAGTGTTTAACAGCATTACATGTTTCTGATTAGTTCAAGTAACATTGGGATGGAAAACTAACCAGTGAAATGCCATTGGGATAGGGTCCTGGGAAATCCTGATATATATAACAGTTATTACAGTAGAATTATTAACAACAATACTAATAACTCTCAAACCTATACCATTTTGGCCTATAAGTTAATATGCTTACTCTAGCTAATATTTACTCTGATTAGAACAATGTCAGTGGAGTGTGTGTATTTTGGTGGGTGTCGATGATTGGAATGGGTTCGTGAAAGAATGAATGAACCTACACTGAATAGCTTGTGTCCACATGGACAAAAGTGTATTTCTCTTGGATTAACCTATCCTGCTACTGATAATGAATGTCTAAATCAGTTTCCTCTTCCTGCTGTAACAAATAGCTAAAATTTTAGTGCCTTAAAACAACACACATTATTATCTTACTGTTCAGAAGTTCAACATGGGTCTCACTGGGCTAAAATCAAAGTGTCAGCAGGACTTCCTTCCTTCTGGAGACTCTAAAGAAGATTACATTCCCTTGTTTCTTTCCAGCTTTTTAAATGCTTCCCATGTTCTTTGTCCCATGCCCCCATTCATTTTCAAAGATAATAAGTGCAACTTGAGTCTTCTCATATCACTCTGACCTAATCTTCTGCCTCCCCTTTTCACTTTAGAGGACTCATGATTACATTGGGACCACCTACATAATCTAGGAAAGTCTACCTATTTTAAGGTGAGCTGATTAGCAAAATTCATTCCATTTGCAACCTTAATTCTTCAATGCCACGTAATGTGACATTCACAGGTGTCAGGGACTAGGACATATGCATCTTTGGGGGGCTGTTTTTCTGCCTACCACTGCCTAATACTTTGGGATGCAGATTCAGGGAAGATATCCATTACTTGCAAGCTAACAATAAGACTGGTATCACGTGGCTTTTTACAGGTACACCCCCCCAACTATCAATTTGTCCCCTTCCTCCTTTGTTAACTGCATGTGAGCCTCTTCCTTCATCCAGAGGCATTGTGAAACCAGCCTTTTCCTGGAAACTGTAGCAGAAAAAGAAGTAAGAAAGCAAACATCTACATACCTTTATTTCTGCCTATAAGGCCTTATTGATCTTTCTGTTCCTTGCACAGCTTGGGGCAAAGATCCCACATTCATTTAATAAATATTTTGAGCCCCCCAAAATATCCTCTACTTTTCAACAGCTCAGAAAGTAAAGGAATCAGGCTATGGAAAGTTAGCCATACTTTTCTTATATCTGATAATTTTATAATAATAAAAGAGATTTATAACCCTAGAAATCTTGTTAGAAAAAAAGAGGCACCTCTCTTCTTTAACATTTGTAGTTTTTAAATGCATCTCATTTGATCAGTTCAATAAATCTGTGGAATCATTTTATTATACCCATATTTTAAGTGCGTGTGTGTAAAATTTTAAATATTTGCAGTTTTTCTTGCTGTGTGAGAGAGAGTAAGCATCTTTACATGTGTGTAAGAACTGGGAGGATTTCTTTTTCAAGGAAATTTTCATGTTTCACAATTTTTATCAATAAGAATAGCATATTATCAATTTTCAGGAATTATATATACATTAAATACATTAGCCATTTTTTATGACATGGAATATAAACAAAATCATGGTTTGTTACTTTTTTTTAATTTGCAGTATTTTTCTCCATTTAAAATATTATCTTATGTTGTTGGGAATTATTTAATATTTTACTTTATCGATTTTTCATTGGTGGGTAAGGAAAGTTATAATTATAAAGTGCTCTGCTATTGAAAGGGTGCCTTTAAAAGATTCTTCCATGGTTTCTTCTAGTTATGTTTGTAAACTGTGAACTTACTAAAACTGTGCAAGTTGCAAAGTTTCAAACACTTTTAATCTTTACCCAGAAGCTACAAAGTTGTTGAAACCATCTATATTGATTGATGCATGTTTATTATAATCTAAATGTATGCCTCTTTTAAGGGTGAGGACACATTTCCTGGCATATTTTCCCTTCCATTTTATTTGATAGAATCATGTCACATCTTCTTACCTAAACCAATAAGGGGAAACCAAGACTCGCTTAAACCAATCAAAAGCCATCCCGGGTGATCAGGCAGGCAGGTGAGCAGTTAGGGATGATCAGACAGGCAGGCAAGTGGTTAGGGGTGATCAGACAGGCAGGCAGAGGGGTTAGAGGTGATCAGGCAGGCAGGCAGAGTGGTTAGAGATGATCAGGCAGGCAGGTGAGTAGTTAGGGGCGATCAGGCAGGCAAGCAGGCCAGCAATTAGGAGCCTGCAGTCCTGGCATTCAGACATCCCCTGAGGGGTCCTGGATTGCGAGAGGGTGCAGGCTGGGCTGAGGGACCCCTCCTCCCCATGCATAAATTTCGTGCACTGGGCCTCTAGTCTATAATAATAAAAGTATAGCCCTAACCGGTTTGGCTCAGTGGATAGAGCTTCGGCCTGCAGACTGAAGGGTCCCGGGTTCGATTCCGGTCAAGGGCATGTACGTTGGTTGCGGGCACATCCCCAGTAGGAGGTGTGCAGGAGGCAGCTGATCGATATTTCTCTCTCATCAATGTTTCTAACTCTCTATCCTCCCTTCCTCTCTGTAAAAAATCAATAATATATATATATTTTTAAAAAGTATAATATGCTAATTAGACCGGACAACCTTCCAGGCGAAGCTGCGGGGGCCGAGCCCCTTGTACAAATTTCATGCATTCGGCCTCTAGTCTATTATGATTCTGGGAGCTAACTGGGACAGGATTTCTCATGCAGTTGCAATAAGACTATAGCAGAAGTTGGAGTCATCCTGAAGGCTTCTTCATTCACATGTCTGGTGGCTAATTTTGGAACTTCAGTCAGGGCAGTTGTCTAGAACACTTACATGTGGCCTCTCCATGTAATTTGTACTCAAAATGCTGCCTGGGTTCCAAGAGCAAGTGATACAGAGAGTACCAAGCAGAAACTACATTGCCTTTTGTGGCTTAGTCTTGAAAGTCACATAGTGTAATTTGCTTCCTGGTCACAGTTTCATTCATATTCTAGGGGAGAGAACATCTACCCAACTCTTGATAGAGAAATGTCATTGTTACATTGTAATAAGAGTACCTAGAATCTGAGATCTTGTTGTATTCATCTTGAAAAATACAGTCTGCCACAATTTATAAGATTCTTATGAGGGTTAGTGATCAGTTGAACAAAGGCTAGTATGGTGCCTAATGGGTGTTCGGTAATGAGTACTGTACTTACTGGTGACTTGTTTTAAGTAAGCTTTTACACATCTTTAAATACCCAGGTTACTGATTAACTAAGAAGTTTGAGAATGTCTTTGCCCATAAGTATTGTAGAGTAAGTTCTGGAAGGTGATCAATTGCATTCCAACACACATGACATTTCAAATTCACTTGGGAAGAATTTATATATGCTATTTAATATGGAAAAATATTAAGTAGATGGAGTACCCTCAATCCTCTTCATTTTATTGTTGAAGAAACTGTAGTCCAGAGATATTGCATAATTATACTAAAGTTACAGAGTAGAAATACTAGCTCTAGGATCTGATATCCTGAATTTTTATAAATGTGATTTCTAACCTAGGGTTGTAAATATTTTAAGCAAATTCATTATATTTTCCCATTTTCTGTAGAATAACCTCTAGTTTCTACATTCATCAGTAATTTGCTTCCAGTTTTTCTTCAATTTTATTGTTTATTACAATGTGTTTGTTCTCAGAAGTATAATAATTATTCCTTCATTAAAGTTATTAATCCCACTTTTTTCATGAAACTTACTTAAAGTGTGGTAGCATCAAAATTAAAATGGATAATAACCTTGATTGCTAACTTATTTTACATAAATATATTTCTTAAAATGTATAATTAGCAGTTACCCATGTATAATTATCCCTGTTACAGAATTCCGTCAGAACATAGCTTTACATCTTAGTTTGTGGTCTTTGCCAAAGAATAATATTAGTGCAACAATGGAATAATGCTAAAACTTATTCAATGAAACTTCTTATTAAACTTGCATAACAACATAGGTAAATGTGTGGTAAATATATGTAATCAGGTCTCAGATCTACTGGCAAATGTTTTACTTTAACTAAAACATTACTCCCTTGATCTTATAAAGAAAAAAGATAAAATTGTTTTGAAGGGATATCATATTTAGGAATAATTAATTTAGAGTTATTGTGAAAGCAACATGCCATTTGTATTTTGGGTGATGGTGAACTTATGATAAGAATGCAGACATCAATTTTTTTAAACTAGAGAATTGTTATAAATTAAACCCTTGGGGGAAAACTATCTTTGAAAGAATTAATGGTAGTTGAAAGTATTGTTATGTGATTCCTTATTTCCAGATCATCTGCCTGTTGTTTCAGTTACAAAAAGTCATGTTCCTCTTTTACCTATATCAAATCCCGATTTGGAAGATAAGCATTTTAAATAATTATTTCTATTTGTTCAGTTACTCATGGTGTAATGATGCCCATGATGAGAGCTATATATAACAATAGGATTACTTCACAATAAAATTTACTTACAGTGAACATTTATGAAAATGTTTATTAGGTTTCTCTGGGATCTCTGGTTAATTTAAAATCTTAGTACATTTCATCTTCATTATAGCATGTCCCAAGGAAATTTATGGCTGAAAGATTAGCATTATAAAAGGAGGACTTTAATTAGAAATTTCTATATTGTGGGTCAGATTGCTAAATCCAGGGACAATTACCTGCTTCCTGAGATATGTAGTTCTCTTTCTGAAACATTAAAATTTACTTTATAATACCTCAAAAAGTCATTTTCAAGTGGAATTTTAGATCATTAATGGAATTAGAAATAAGATGTTCCCATGGATTCTTCTCCTTCTATTTCATCATTTAAATTTCATGTGAGCCAGGCAATTAAAGCCTTTTACCTATTTGGTACCTCAAATAGTTCAGGAACAAGTATGCTAGAAGCACTGCAGTATTACCATTAATTTACTAATTGCTCATTGCCCACTTGATCCTAGAAGCCAGGAATGAATGTGAAAGTATTTATTAAGCTCTTAAAAAATTGTACTATTTTTATTGCTTCATAGCCTATGATTATAGTAATTATTTATTATGTGAAGGTATTTAGTAAGGCAGTTCTAGTTGTTTCATGTACTGGTTAAAATTTATACATGAACCATCTATAATAATAAAAGTATAATATGCTAATTAGACCGGACAGCCAAACGACCTTCTGGACGACCTTCTGGACAAAGCCAGGGCTGTGAGGGCCGAGGCAGCCACCAAGGCTGTGAGGGCCAAGTCTCTTGCATGAATTTTGTGTATCAGGCCCCTAGTCATAACTAAAGTTAAAAGTCAAATAATAAACTAGGAAATTATTTGTAACATTCATAACAAAATTTTAGTAGCCCTTATATATAAGTAACTCAGTAAATGAATAAGAGAAAGCAAAACATTCCAGTAAGAAAATTAAGAACATGAGATAGAAAATTACAAAAGAAAAAAGTCAATATATCAGTAAGTATACAAAAAGACATTCTAGTTAATATAGATATACTTAGTACAATATTATGAAACATTTGAATTTCATGCTATAGAGGTATAATTATTACCATGTTGTAAAGATAGCCCTGCTATATGGTTAGTTAAAAGAGAAATTTACAAATAGTATATGAAATATAATATATATACATAAATAAATATATATGTATATGCATGTTTATGCACATACAACTTCACACATATAGTAGTAATGAATGATATACAATATAAAGCAATGAAGTCAATTTTACCTACCACATCAGCAGATTGGAAGGGTGATAATACCCACAGTTTTCTAGACTATAAGGAAACAGAAAATATCATGAATTATGAAAGGGCTTATGATAGAATAAATTGATGTTTTCTTTCTAGAGCGGAAGGGTGATAATACCCACAGTTTTCTAGACTATAAGGAAACAGAAAATATCATGAATTATGAAAGGGCTTATGATAGAATAAATTGATGTTTTCTTTCTAGAGCATAATCTATACTAATAAAAGAGAACATGGTAATTTAGCGTACGACCGCTACCCTTTTCATTGGCTAATCAGTGAGCATATGCAAATTAACTGTCAGCCAAGATGGCGGCCAGCAGCCAGGCACTGAAGCGAACAGGGAGGCTTGCTTGCTGCGGACTCCAACGTTCCCCGCCTCAGTTGCCGGGCTCTCAACTGCAACTCTAAGAAACTGTGTACTATGTTGCAAATAAGAAGCTAAACAAAACACCAGAAACCGGCTT
>NW_005371389.1:54656-56024 GCF_000412655.1 Myotis brandtii | reverse complement strand
TGATCGGCCCTGCTCTGTGCATGACAGGGGGGAGCTCCTCAACCCCCTGATCGGCCCTGCTCTGTGAGTGACAGGAGGCAGCACCCCAACACCCTGATCCGCCCTCTTCTGTGTGTGACAGGGGGCGGTGCCCCAACTCCCCAATCAGCCCTGCTCTGAGCCCGACCAGGGGCTGCACCTAGGGATTCCTGCCCTCTTAATTTTTGTGCACCGGGCCTCTAGTTTTTAAATAAATCACAAAATTTTAAATATGTGAAATCTGAGATTTGTATTCATACCTCTAGAAATTTATCTAAGAGCAATAAACTGATGAGTGCAATGATGTAAGTAAGAAATAGTTAAAACACTTTTTTAAGAGTGAAAGTTTATGGTTCTATACAAATTTTACAATTATTTGTTCTATTTTTGTGGAAAACACTATTGGAATTTTGATAGGGATTGCATTGAATCTATTGATTGCTTTGAGTATTGTGGATATTTTAACAACATTAATTCTTCCAATCCATGTGCATGGGATGTTTTCTCATTTATTTGTGTATCTTCTTTAATTTCTTTCAACAATTTCTGATAGCTCTCAGTGTATAGGTCTTTTCTTTCTTTGGTTAAATTTATTTCTAGGCATTCTATTCTTTTGTATGTAGTTTTAAATGAAATTGTTTTCTTCTTTTTTAAAATATATTTTCATTGATTTCAGAGAGAAAGGAAGAGCGAGAGAGAGATAGAAACATCAATTATGAGAGAGAATGTTTGATCTCTTGCCTCCTGCACGCCCCACATGGGGATCAAGCCCACAACCCAGGCATGTGCCCTGACCAGGAATTGAACCGTGACCTACTGGTTCATAAGTCAATGCTCAACCACTGAGCCAAGCCGGCTGGGCTGAAATTGTTTTCTTAATTTCTGTTTCTGCTTGTTCATTTTTGGTATATAGAAATGCAACATTTTTGTATATTGATTTTGTATTCCGCAATTTTATTGAATGTGTTAGTTCTAACAGTTTTTTAGTGGAGTCTTTAGGATTTTACATATATAATATCCTGCCATCTGCAAATAGTTACAATTTTACTTCTTCCTTTCCAATCTGGATGACTTTTTATTTCTTTTTCTAGCCTAATTGCCCTGGCTAGGAAATCAATTCTGTGCTGTATTAAAGTGGTAAGAGTTGGCATTCTTGTATTGCTCCTGATATAAGAATTGAATATGATGTTAGCTGTGGGCATTTATTATAGACTAGAGGCCCGGTGCACAAAAATTTGTGCACTAGGGGGGGGGGGGAGAGGAAGGTCCCTCAGCCCGACTTGTGCCCTCTCGCAGTTTGGGACCTCTCGGGGGATGTCCACCTGCTGGCCGTTCCCCGGGGGGTTGGGC
>NW_005371389.1:32866-53377 GCF_000412655.1 Myotis brandtii | reverse complement strand
GCCGCCATCTTGGCTGACAGTTAATTTGCATAAGGATATGCTGATTAGCCAATGGGAAGGGTAGCAGTCGTATGCTAATTACCATGTTTCTCTTTTATTAGTGTAGATAATACCTGAATATCCATCACTATGGGATTGGTAAAACTTATGGAATATATACTTAGTACAACATTATGAAACATTTAAAATTCATGCTATAGAGGCATAATTATTGCCATGTTGTAAAGATAGTCTGCTAAGTGGTTAGTTAAAAGAGAAAGTTTCAAATAGTATATGAAATATAATAATATATCATATATGTGTGTATGTATATGCATGTTTATGCACATGTAACTTCACACATATTCTACCAGTAGTGCCAAATGATTATATAGTTTATATGTTCTGTTCTAAGTTAGATGTATGGACTGTATATACCAATTTCTCTAGTCCCATGCCCATAACTAGGATTTCAAGTCATATATTAATTTAATACACAACCTTATTTGTAGTTATTCATGGATCCCATTAACTTTAATAGAACATTTGAACATTTAAGGAAATAGAAAGAAGCCAAAGAAAATGTCTAGTGTATACTTAATGTAGGCTATTCTCTATCAGGTGCATTGCTCTCCTCTCCCCCTCCCTTCCAAGTTCCTGGAAGAAGTAGCCATGCCCCTTGGGATAATATTCATGTGAAACCACAGAATGGATGACTTGGTAGGAAAGGATAACATTTTCAAACCAATTGTCTTTGGAAAAAGCAACAGTCTATTCTGTGAAACTTTTTATTGTCTCAACGTTTCTCTCAGAGGGAAAATATTTCTATTTTGTTGCTATTTTTCATATTCCTTGTAGTTTACTGATTTAATAACTTCATATTTAATTATTGGCTTGGGTATGCAAGATAAGAGATCTTCTTTGCTTCTGTGGTGCTAATATTGTTCATTGGAAATTTAAAAACTTGGTAACTGGGTATTTACCAACATTATTTTTAGAAAAATAAGCCATTATTACTCAATGGCCCTTGCAAAATTGAGGCAGTAAGTCTCAATAGCCTCCTAATATAATCAGTAAACAGCTATTGAGTAATTATTATGTACTGGCAACTACACTAAAGATGCTTACTGGAATAATCCGATTCTGGTTTGGAGAATTACTAATGTATCACAATATGCAGGTTAAGGACTGCTGTTGAGATTTAGTAGTAGCCACTTAACAATATTTGTTTAATGTTATCTCTATCAGCAAGGAGAATCTATTCATTGTGGTTGTTCAGTGACTTGACATGATGAAACAGCCAGTGACTGTGAAAAGAAAAAGAAAGCTCTGGAATTTATTTGACTGGCAATTAAATAGTTGGACACGAAGTGATATATGTTACCTCAGCACCTAGCTCATTGGCCTCACCCACTTACAGAACACTTAGAAGTATATTCATATTTCATGTCTCAAATGTGAAGAGCTGTACATAAGCATGAGCATTTATGAGTGCTAAAATATCTATGCAATGAGTGCTAAAATATCTATGCAAAGATATCAAAAGAAAAAAAATGAAATAGGAAATAACATGATCATGCCCTCAAGAAATTGGCTTAAGTGATTTGAATTCTTCATGTATAAACTATTCATTTCCAAATAAAAATGAAATAAAGCAACTTCACTTGCTAAAAACTAATGAGAGCACGTATATGTTTTTAGACTATTATTTAATGTTCTAGTAGAAATACCCAAAATTGCAATAGAAGGCTCCCCAAGATGATGAGCACCCTGTTGGAAGAAGTGCTTAAGCCCAGACCAGATTATGAGACCGATTGTAAAAGTGAAACAGTCTTATGGACTCTTGATTTACTAACATGTTTACCTAATACGTGCAGAAACCATATAGCTGTCCAAGATGTGACTTCTGGCTGCTTGTAAACCTAGAATCCATGATCCTAATCAATGATTCCTGTTGAACAGTGGTATCAATTATGGAGTGGGTGACAATGAACCAAGCAAGCATAGGAGACATATATGACTGCATTTTTCCCCTTTAGGAATTTACAAATTGAGTAAGTAGAGACTACGTTTGGAGTAGCTTTGAACCTGGAATAATTTCACTTTTCACTCAGAACAAAATTAAAAATCCCTATGTGCTCTGTTTCCTACATATCCTAGTTCCCCCTACTGTCTTCCCTATCACTCAGTTCCAGATGCACTGGCCTGCTAACTGTGTGTGTGTGTGTGTGTGTGTGTGTGTGTGTATACATTTAGTTTTATTGTAACAAAGCAACTTGTATACTTTTAATGTTCAAAACTGAGCATTATCTTTCCTTTCCAGTGAAACAAAAAGAAAATTTAAAAATAAACAGAACAAAATTACAATAGAGAAATGTCAATTCTGAATAAGATCCTACAGGTTCTGCTGATTCTCCCATTGAGTGGCAGGGCTCAAGTCATCATTAGGAGAGAAATTTATTATTAAAAGTGTCATCTTAGACTGTAAGGATGTCTGTTAAACATCACAATTAAACATGCCAAAGGAGAAGCCATGTTGTCAAAATGCGCACTTAACCCACCCAAACATCTCAAACCCACCCTTTGCTGACTTTCTGTACCCTCCCCCCTTTTTCCAAGTTTTTTTTTCTTTTTTTAAACAAGAGAAAGTAGACAGATACATGTTGGTAAATGCTAACTTTCCATATTCACATAGAGACACAGTGTAATCTCTTTTAATAGACAAAACATGCTTCCAAATCAAGGATTTTACTCATGTGTTTCCCTCTTCCTGGAAGCTCTTCCCTAAATATTTACATAACTTGCTTCCTAACCTTAATCAGTCCTCAGAGAGAACTTTTCTGACTACCCTATTTATACCACCACAATTGCTCTCTTCTTTCCATGCTTTTATTACTACCAACATTATACTACATCCTTATTAATAGGTTGTTTTCCTCTAATGAATATAAATTCTAAGAGAGAAGGGACTCAGAGTCCAGAACACATAGTAGGTAAGCAAAAGCTGTTGATGGAATAAATGATTAAATAGCATATTCTTTTTATATGTCCAATTATCCAATTATATTTAACATTCTAGGATAGAATCAAGTGAACATCATTATTTAGGGAAGCAGCTATTCGGGTATATGTATTAGTGCTGCCCTCATAACCTTAATAAATTGTTAAGGGTTTTAGAAGCAGGCCCTATAATCTGAACTGTGTAGTGACAGAGATTTACAACTTCTCCCTTTATTCACTATAAATTATTACTCCTATCTGCGTTATTTGAACAGGAGATCTACAGAATAAAAATTACAAGGTAGGATAGACTATATTTTAAACATCTGGTTTATTTTGTAAAGTTACCTCAGGGGTTGGGGAGGTGGTAAAAATACTGATTCACAAGCCTATTGGATGCGGTCCATGAACCTGTAATTTATACAGCCATCCTGCAGTGGTACATGGACAGGTAGGTACATAGGACTTCCATTGAGTGAGTTCATCCTAAACAGGACTTTTTATGATACTGAGATAAGTGAATGAAAGAATGAAAATATTTTAACAGGGTCATGACTTTAGTAAATGACATTACTATAGCCATGGGGATAAACCTGTGTTCAACAGATAGAAGACATAGGTAACTCTGGTATCTTTGCTGCCCAATGAAGCTTTATTTCTTCAATAGAATTAAGAATAGAGAGAGAGGCCCTGACCGGTTTGGCTCAGTGGATAGAGCATCGGCCTGAGGACTCAAGGGTCCCAGGTTCGATTTCGGTCAAGGGCATTTTCCTTGGTTGTGGGCACATCCCCAGTGGCGGGTGTGCAGGAGGCAGCTGATCGATGTTTCTGGCTCTCTGTCTCTCTCCGTGGAGAATCGATAAAATATATATTTTTTAAAAAAGAATAGAGAGAGAGGAAAATCATCATTTATTGACTAAGGCTGGAGAAGGAATTGTTGAAAAGTGATATAAGAACTAATTAATCCCAGAGAAGAAACTATAAGCAGATAAGTAGATATGGATTCATAAACTACTCCCTCCAACTTTTTTTTAATCTTCACCCAAAGGTATGTTTTTATTGAGAAACATTGGTGTGAGAGGGAAACATTGATTGGTTGCCTCCCACATGCACTTCGACCAGGGATCAAACCTTCAACCTGTGTGCCTGCCCTGATCAGAACAGAACCTGCAACTTTTTGGTGTACAGGACGGTGCTCCAACCAACTGAACTACCTGGTCAGGGCACTACTCCCTGTAATTTGAATAGTATGATGATTTTCTGTTCTCAACAGCTTCTACTGTGTGTGGTGTGTGTGTGTGTGTGTGTGTGTGTGTGTGTGTGTGTGAGAGAGAGAGAGAGAGAGAGAGAGAGAGAGAGAGAGAACATATAGGTGTAATGTTAAGGCTCAAAATTGAATTTCTATTTTAAATAAATTTTGAAAATGTCACATTATTGGCTTGTGTGAAGTTTTAACACATTTTTGAAGTAATACTAAATCTGTGTGACCCCCTTAACAAATGAACTACATGAGCAATGTAAAATGTAATACCTGAGTTTAAGTGAAGGAAGTGCTCTTCTCAATTAAAATATAGGAATTTATAGAGCTTTCTTGCCTTTTCATAAGAGGAAATTTTAGTAGTGCACAAAGTAGATAAAGTAATTTATAGAAAAGGAACCTTTGCCTTGGTGAAACTGTGAGGGCAAAATATTACTTTTGCTGAAAAAGGTTAAACATTTGATAAAACTAACATTTGAAGTCTTAATTTAAATTTTGTTATAATTTCTGAATGATATTTTAAATGTTAGAAAATTTCTAAAATATTAGGAAAAATAAAATAAGCAAGAATTAATGCTTTTATGTATAGAAAATTTGAGTATATGCAATTCCTGGAATTTTTAAAACATAGCTTTTTCTTATGGAATAGAATAATTTTGATTCTTCTGATACAAGTAAAAATCCACTCAAAATTCAGGAAGAGCCCAGACAGCATAGCTCAGTGGTTGAGCTTCAATCTATGAATCAGGAGCTCACGGTTCAATTCCTGGTCAGGGCACATGCCCAGGTTGCAGGCTTGATCCCCAGTGGGGGGCATGCAAGAGGCAGCTAATCAATGATTCTCTCTCATCATTGATGTTTCTCTCTCTCCCTTCCTCTCTGAAATAAATAAAAATATATTTAAAAATTCAGGAATATATTTTCTGATGTAAGAGTAGAAATATATTTAGTGTTTTAGAATGGCACAAATATTTTTCTAATAAAAGAATGCTATAGAATGTTGAAGCTAAATGAATTGTTTTTCTCAAAATGATTACTTTGTAATCTATCAGCAATTGTTGGCATAAAACATAGGTATATTTCATTAACATAAGTATGTACCTTAATTTTTCTTAAATATCTAATAAAATAGAAAAACTATGTGAAAATATATATGAGCTCTGGTAACTAGGATTATTATAGCTAGGAAATAATGCATTAGAAAGTTTTCTATAATTCAGATATTTGAAAAGACTCACAGACTCCACTGAGTATATTCATAAAAGACTTTTATCAAAAGGCAATGAGGTGGAAGGGCAAGGGAAAAAGAGGATACAGAAGCATCAAAAGTCTGAGAGCCATTTCCAGCTCTAGCTTCCCATGTGCTCTTACTCATGTACACGGAAGCACTGTGTCTCCCCATTGGACCACAGGATCTGAGTGAGGAAAATCTTGCCTTTGGCAGAGCTCAAAGAGTTCTCATCGGGACACCTTGAAAGGCCCCTTGGTTGTGTAATAAAGCTTGCCTTGTCAAGTTGGTGAGGCTAATTACAAGGCACCAGTAAGGAAACTGACCCTGGCAATCATCACGTGAGTTTAGGATCTTAAAAAGCGCACCTTAAATCTCACAACCCTTAGTTAAGCCAACAGTCCAAATGCAGACTTCCAGGCACCCCCAGAGGTAGAGAGACAATTTTTACAGGCTAGGTTTAAAGCCATTCTATCTTTACATTGTCCTTTTTGATGTTCTTACTAAAGAGCATACATGTAAGACTTTATCTGGTACCAAATATTACAAGTAATGCCAAGAGTCATTAATACAATCAGTTAATCTAGTTAGCAGTGTAACATTGTTGAGAGGAAAGAAGACCTGCCTTCTCTTTCATCTATTTCACTAAAATTATTTAAAAATTATGATGAGTAGCAAATTAAATTTCATGATTATATATGTGAATCAAGAACATAGGAATACTATAGCTACCTTTTTAGGAGTACAGTTAGGCAAAAGGAAATGAACATTAATGATTTGAAAGACTTTTTTAGGGTGATTTCAGTTGCAACATGCTGTGGGAAGAGGGTGAAAAATATGATTACTAATAATATTTTCCAAGAAATTTTAAAATTACTTTCTCTTACTTTGACCGTTATAACCCTTGTTTTCTTATTCTCCCCTTAAATCTGTCTCCCAGCCAAAAAAAAAAACAAAATAGTGCTTCCATTCTCATGAAAGACAGTTCTACCTTTTCATCACTCTTTAGAAATCTTTATTGACTTTCTACTTTCTCTCAGCCGGACATTAAATTAAGAAGCCTTCTGTTACCGTGTTTGAATTACATTGAATTCCCAAGTATCTTTTTTCCCCTTGATTTTAAGAACATTTGGACATGAAATTGTTCATCAGTTTTATTCAGTCAACAAGAAAGAAGAAAAACAAAAAGTTAAGGCAGTTTTTATGTACTGTGTGTTTTTTACCTCTTAAAAAAATTCCCAGTAGACACTGTCCCCACTGATTTTCACTCCCAAGATGCTATTCAGGTTCCTCTTCCCAGCTGCCTGAGTACACTGGTTTGGGGTCCTAGCATGGGGTTGAGGCACCATTCTCCCTAGCGGGGGGGCTTTTGTAGCCGAAATGTCCTTCTAGCTTGTCAGACTCCAAACCTTGGTGCAGGGGCCAGCACTTTCTGCATCTCCAACTTTCTGACCAGTCTCTGTATAGTTTCTTCTAGAAATCCTTGAATATAATACTCCTGTTCAGCAGTCTTTCAGTTGGTCATTGAGGTTGATTGCTCTGTATTTTAGCTGTAAATCTAGTTTGGCACTGGGAGGAGATGCGTATAGCTTCGACCTACTCTTCAGCCATCTTGGATCCTCCAAATATTTTTATTTTTAATAAAAAAAATCCTCTCTCATATACATTTTCAACTTTCAATAAATGAAAAGCAGGAAAAGGAAGTAATGAGTGATATAATCTTCAAAAGTCACAAATCAATAAACAAAGCAAAATAAGAAATTATATTTTAATTGAGGATATTATATGAATGCTAGCCAAAGAGTAACTAGTACACTAAATAATGAGGTTCCATATTTAAAAATACAACCAGAAGATATTGGGAACTAATACATGTGTGATTGTGTTATTAGTCAATTTTTTGAAGGATTTGGTTAACATTACTAACAACTGAGGGATGTAGAAATTTAACTGGACACAAAATGATCGGTCAGTGCAGATTATAAAAGGTAAAAGGATATAGCAATCATTAGATTTCATAAGACCCTAAGAGTTCATGAAGTGTGCATAAAAGTATCCATATCCCCATTTAAATAATCTTCAAAATGTTTTTAAATTTAAATATAGTCTACTCTTGAGTAAAGGCTCCACATTTTATGTCATATTCTCAAAGGAGTTCATTGTCCCCCAAATAGTAATGAACCCCTGACAAAAACAAAATATGGTGAGATTCTGAGGACTTGGGAAGCAAGGCCAATTTTTCCTTTCTACGGTACATCAGGTAATTGCTTCATGCTGTGTTATCCATATATAAAATTTAGTAGAGTGAGAAACAGGAAAAAAGGTTGATGTTACAACTAAAAGTTGTTGTTCATGGAAGGAAAGAAAGTAGTGCCACATGAACTGAGCCGTTCCAAGAACATGCAGTGACAGGAATTCTGTTGATCTAGCTAAAGAATACATAATTTCTTTATGGATAAAAAGAATTCCTCATGTTTTATAATATGTTTGTATTCTTTTAATATACTTTGTGTCATTTTATCCCCCAATGAGCTTGAGATATAGGAGATGGAATTTAACTCTATAAACTAAGAACATGTTGAATGATTTGCTCACAGAAGAAGAATTAGAAAGCAATAGATATGAGACTCAATACCCGTTTTTTAATTCCTAGGCTTTTTCTGTTGTGTTAGCTTAAAGTACTTCCAGATGTTGATCTTAGTGTTCTTAGGTTTATAGTTAGTGAATAAAGGTTATGTTTCACAAACACTTAAACACATTCTTTGCTATTTACTAAAAGTAAATGAAATATACAAACAATTTAATGACAAGAAATTACAAATTAGGTAACCTCAAAGTAAAAAGGTAAAAGAAAAGCAACTTTAAAAAATCACCTATGTAATCTTATTAACCAATGTCACCCCAATAAATTTAATAAAAAATGAAAATGAAAGATGAGGGTTAGGCAACTGGTAATGAAGAATAATTGCTATGAAATCCATCAGCTGTTGACTTCAATACCTTTTTCCCTGCAAGGGATCCAGATTATATTACCATCTACTTATGAGAGAGAGAGAGAGAGAGAGAGAGAGAGAGAGAGAGAGAGAGAGAGAGAACTATTCTGAAAAATGTAATTTATAGCCACACTGTGAAAAAAATTATGTATTAAATTCTTTTTTGGCACCCTGATTTTAATAAGATGATCCTTTCTAAAAATTTCCATTTGATGAATAAGTGAACCAATTCAAATTGTCTTCATTTTGTTGATAATAGCACCAGTGGCATTAATGATAATGTTTTTTGAGTAACAGCAATTAACTAGATGTGGTGAACTGAACAATTAAGCATTGAATAAATCAGAATATTTGGCACAGAGGATGCTGAGTGCATACTGAAATGATTGTTGATTATTTAAAGATTTATTAAATTGAAAAACATTAAAGTATATGATATCCTGTGTTACTGAGGATGCTATTGGTTTCAAACCTACTTACTTAAGCAACAAAAATAATCTAATAACTCAGTAAAAAGTAGGTTGAAATTTTGATCAAGGATTTAATATAGAGTTTTAAAATTTATTTATTTTTATAAATATATAAACACTTTTTATTGTTTATAGTATTATGGATGTCTCCCATTTTCCCTCCCTTTACCCCCTCCTCCCAGTCCCTACTCACCCCCTGTGTCTTCATCACCTATTGCACATGTCCATGGGCCATGCATATAAGTTATTTGATTTATCTCTTCTTGTACCCCCACCCCCACATCAAGGTATCTCAGTCTGTTCCATGCCTCCATGCTTCAGATCTTATTTTATTGGTCAATTCATTTTGTTCTTTCCACAAATAAGTGAGATCATGTGACATTTGTCTTTCTCAGATTGGTTTATTCCACTTAGCATAATATTCTCCAGTTCCATCCATGCTGTCTCAAAGGGTAAGAGACTTCTCTTTTTTTTTTTACAGCTACATAGTATTCCATTGTGTAAATGTCCCATAGCTTTTTTATCCACTCATCTACTGATAGGCATTAGGGCTGTTTCCAAATATTAGCTATTTTAAATTCTGGTGCATCTATTCATTCTAATTGGTGTTTTGGGTTTCTTAGGATATATTCCTAGAAGTGGGATCACTGGGTCAAATGGAAGTTCCGTTTTTTAATTTTTTTGAGGGAACTCCATACTATTTTCCATAGTGGCTGAACCAATCTGCATTCCCACCAGCAGTGAGCTAGTGTTCCCTTTTCTACACATCCTCACCAGCACTTGTCATTTGTTGATTTGTTGATGATAGCCATTCTGACAGGTGTGAGGTGATATCTCATTGTGGTTTTAATTTCATTTCCCTGATGATTAATGACTTTGAGCATTTTTTTCATATGTCTCTTGGCCATTTGTATATCCTGTTTGGAGAAATGTCTGTTCAGGTCTTCTGCCCATCTTTTAATTGGATTGTTTGTCTTCCTTTTGTTGAGCATATGAGTACTTTATATATTTTGGATATTAACCCCTTATCAGATGTATCATTGGCAAATATGTTCTCCCATAAAGGGGATTCCCTTTTCATTTTGATGTTGGTTTCTTTTGATGTGCATATTTTTTATATTGATATTTTTTAAAATATATTTTATTGATTTTTTACACAGAGGAAGGGAGAGAGATAGAGAGTCAGAAACATCGATGAGTGAGAAACATCGATCAGCTGCCTCCTGCACATCTCCTACTGGTGATGTGCCCGCAACCCAGGTACATGCCCTTGACCGGAATCGAACCTGGGACCTTTCAGTCCGCAGGCCGACGCTCTATCCACTGAGCCAAACCAGTTTCGGCTATATTGATATTTTTATATTGATTATATTCTGCTACGTGAGATTGAGATGTCTGAAATTTTACTGCCTATGTTTTCTTCAAAGATTTTTATAGTTTCATGCCTTACATTTAAGCCGTTTATCCATTTTTAGTTTATTATTGTGTATGGTGTTAGTTAGTTGCCTAGATTCATTTTTTTACAAGTGTCTGTCCAGTTTTCCCAACACCATTTTTTGAAGAGGCTGTCTTTGCTCCACCTTATGTTCTTGCCTACTTTGTCAAATATTAATTGACCAAAATGGTGGGGTCAATTTCTGGGATCTTTGTTCTGATCCATTGATCTACATGCCTGTTCTTGTGCCAGTACCAGGCTGTTTTGTTTATAATGGCTTTGTAGTATAGGTTGATAACTGACCATCCCTGAGACTCTAACACAATCAGATTGTCACACACACACACACACACATCTGCATGTCCACACACTTGCCGTATCACTCCCTCCCTCACTCATACTCTCTGCTTCACTTCAGTCCTGCCAACCACCATCTTGGAATCCTCAATATAGAGTTTTATTATAGAACTAGAGGCCTGGTGCACGAAATTTGTGCACTCGAGGAGGGGTCCCCTCAGCCTGGCCTGTGCCCTCTCACAGTCCAGGAGCCCTCAGGGGATGTCTGACTTATGGCTTAGGCCTGCTCTCCATGGGGATCAAGCCTAAACTGGCAGTCGGACATCCTTAGCACTGCCGTGGAGGCGGGAGAGGCTCCCACCACCGCCATTGTGCTTGCCAGCCGTGAGCCTGGCTCAGAGTTTCTGGCTGAGGGGTGCTCCCACTGTGGGAGTGCAGTGACCACCAGGGGGCAGCTTCTGGGTTGAGTGTCTGTCTCCTGGTGGTCAGTGCACATCATAGCGACCAGTCCTTCCACCATGCAGTCGATTTGCATATAACCCTTTTATTACATAGGATCAGGACATCTCTATTTCTCTGTTAATCTCTCAAACCCACCCTCCACAATTTGTCAGTTTCATATAGGCTGGCTTCCCTCAGCAGCTCTTGGAAACTCTAGTTTCCTTTGTTCACATCCAAGCATTAATAGTATATTTTTCTCCAAATATCAAACAAAAGGTGTGAGCTTCTCACTGATTGGAACCTCTGAGATCATCTACTGAGAACTGAGAAGATCACTGTAGCAAAGGTGGTAGAATTATCCAGATTGGCTTGCACAAAAACCAAGCTCACATGTAGAATTGAGGGTAAGATCTATCCCATTCCAATCACTAGCTTAAATATATTTGGGGAATGGTAGAAAATAAATGGGGCGGGCAAGCTCAATGTTTGCGCCTACTACAGACTTCCTCTTTGAATATCCAACATTGTGACATCCTCTCCTTAGCATATATCCACTTTCAAAAATGCCCAGATAACACCCTTGAAAAGAATGTCGAGAACATTTTTCATTGATGACATCCAGTCTCAAGGTCAGGATATTTGGGTGATCTGCTCTCCCTTTCAATCAGTCTGTGATGCAGAGCTTCATGATCCAGTGGGCTATGATTCAATTTTAAAAATATCCAAGTCTGATACCCCAAAATAAAAAGTAAAAGAGAAAAGGATATCCTGCTTTTAAAAGATATGTAGCCAGGCCAGCGTGGTTCAGTAGTTGAGCGTCTACCTGTGAACCAGGAGGTCACAGTTCGATTCCTGGTCAGGGCACGTGCCCAGGTTGCAGGATCAATCCCCAGTGTGGGGTGTGCAGGAGGCAGCCAATCATGATTCTCTCTCATCATTGATATTTCTTTTTTTTTTATTGATTTTTTACAGAGAGGAAGGGAGAGAGATAGAGAGTTAGAAACATCGATGATGAGAGAAACATCGATCAGCTGCCTCCTGCACATCCCCCACTGGGGATGTGCCCGCAACCCAGGTACATGCCCTTGACCGGAATCGAACCTGGGACCTTTCAGTCCGCAGGCCGACGCTCTATCCACTGAGCCAAACCGGTTTCGGCTCATCATTGATATTTCTATCTCTCTCTCCCTCTTTGTTCCTCTCTGAAATCAATAAGAATATTTTTTTAAAAATATATATGAAAGGAAGAATGGAAATAAACATATATTCTGCATTGTCAGGGAGTCCCTGATTATTCTTCCTTCTTTTCATTAAAAGTCTTGCTTAATAGTTGTCTTCTTGATTATGTCTGAGATTGACATTGGAGAAAATACCATTTCAGGAGATTTTGCCATTTTAATCTTTTATTTATTGCATTTTTCAGAGTTCTGGTATTTACCCTAGGGTTGAGTAATATGGTATTTTAAAAGCAGATTTGGGATTTCTTTAGAAATCAGATTTCTTTACAATTTGTAGACCTTGAATATTTTTTCCTCTCTCAGTTCTATAACATAGTAACCAAAGTCCTCTGGTATAGTGCTAGTCTTCATATGTGAGCCCTTTTTCTTCTCCAATAGGTCTCCGTGCTTTGCACATCCCCTGAATAAGACAATTTGCATTGAAGGGTTGTGATAGAAGGCATAGTCAATCTACCATTGGACTGTAGATTACATCTGAGCCACTTCTTCATGACAGGAGTGATCATCTACTTTATCAGAAAAGTGCTTTAGGGAAGCACTAGAGTTGATTTTTTTAGTACTTAAGTCTTAAATTCTTTCCCTTCTACTTATGCTCATTAGATTTAGAATAAAAAAAATTGGCTTTTCCAGTCCTATCAGGCTAAAAATGATCAGCTTCTCAAGTCATTTACATTAGAAGCCACAGGCAGCAAAGGTCTCTTTAAACAAAGCTATATTTTCTTTTTTGTATGCTTCAGAGAGGTGACTTTTAGCATGAGCATCTTTCTTGGTATAAAGAGGCCTGTAAGTGCCAACATCTTTCTTTCTATCAAGTCCCTTAATAGTGTTGGTAGGCATAAGGGATGTGTCTACAGATAAAATAGGTCATTGTTTAATCAACCGTTTTTTAACCATATAACAAGTATAACCCTGAGATAGGAGGCTCCTTCTCACTCTTGGTTTTTGTCTCAAACATAATTCAGCCTACTCAATATTTTAGGATCTATCATCTCTTTACTCCCTGATATTTATTCTGTACAAATTAAAATGTTGCTTGTTACAGTAATGAAAAACTCATGCATAAAGTTTATGTGTTAAAACCTTCTATGAAAAATAATTGCATTTTAACATTGATAAGATCATAAACTAATTAAGGAAAGACTAACAATGTAATTTCAGGCATTAGTCATCTTATGGTCTGAATTGGCCCCCACACTCTCAAACCCCAAACTATGCATAAGGCATATACAAGGCATATTTGATTCAGTTTTTGAATATAGTGCCTAAAAAAGTCACTGTGAAACAGAATAACCCAGGTAATTATTTCAAGATAATTTATGCTAAAATTCTGTCATTTTATCTCTCCCTATCACATACATACCTGAACCTAAAAAGTGTTCTTTTTCTTAGTAAATTTAATTTGGTGCTTTAGAAATTATATGAGCAGAAAGTGTTTTTCTTTAAGTATTAGAAAGGGAACTATGAAAATGAAAAATAATATTATGACTTTAATATTTTCTCCATAGATGTAATGAAATTCATTAGAAATAATTGAGTTAGTACATTATAACTATTTGCAGAGTTCTATGTTTTAAAATATAACTAGTCAGATTCTCTCAGTTGAGTAAGTTCCTTTTAGGTAGTAGTTTTGGAAATATATTTAGAGTATATTTAGTCTATTACAACAGTGAATTAGATGGTACCAGCTTTTACTTTTTACATTTGTGTTAAATAAAAATGCATTTGGCCTCCGTAGAGCCCTATTTGTGCTTTCTTTTGTTAAAATAATACAATTTCCAATTGATTTTCCTAAAAGAGGCAAATTCAAATGCACATACATATATACAGAGTACCCAAATATTAGAGCAGTCATGTGACTTTTTCTTTTTTTAATTTATCTTTGATTGTTGAAGGTATTATAGATGTCCCCTTTTTCCTTCCATTGACTCCCTCAACCCCGTTCCCATGCCCTCCCCAGGCCTTCTTCGCACTATTGTCTGTGTCTATGGGTTATGAATATATGTATATACATTCTTTAGTTAATCTCTTCCCATCTTCCACCCCTTCTCTCTGAAATACATCAGTATGTTGCATGCTTCAATATCTCTGGGTCTGTTGTGTTTGTCAGTTTATTTTGTTCATCAGATTCTACCTATGAGTGAGATCATGTGATACTTTTCTTTCTCTCACTGGCTTATTTCATTTAACATAATACTTTCCAAGTCCCTCCATGCTGTCTCAAAGGTTAAGAGATCCTTTTTTACAGCTGCATAGTATTCCATTGTGTACATGTAGCAGGTTGTTTTTTTTTATCCATTCATTTACTGATGGGCACTTGACTGTTTTCAGATCTTAGCTATCGTAATTGTGCTGATATGAACATAGGGGTGCATATGTTTTTTTCTTATTGGAGTTTCAGGTCTCTTAAGGATATATTCCGATAAGTGGGATCACTGGGTCAAATGGCAGTTCGATATTTAATTATTTGTGGAAACTCTGTACTGTTTTCCATAATGGCTGCACCAGTCTACATTCCCACCAGAAGTATATTGGGGTTCTCTTTTCTCCACATCCTTGGCAGCACTTGTCATTGATGATTTGTTGAACCCAGGCTGTGGAGACAAGTCTGTTTCCTGAGCCTTGATCTTCTCAGGGAAATAACACTTCTGTATGTAAGAGATCCCTCCTAACCCTTGGCCTTCAGCCCATGGAAGGTGGGTCAGCACCTCTAGCAACCTCCCCCTTCCTACCAGTCTCCAGGTATTTTATGTTCTTCATTTAAATATGTCTCCTCCTCAGGTGGACCTCAGTTGGTAGTTTTGGGTGAATATCCCCCAATTTAGTTGTATTTCCAATCTGGCCCAGGGAGAAGGTACAGATAGGTCTCCCTATTTGGCTGCCATCTTCTTCCTTTGTCCCATATGTGACAATTTAATCCATTAAAAATTCTTATTGTTATACTTTGGGAATTTTTTGTGTGGCATAAACTTCTAGAACAATGGTTTACATTTAATCCACATATTCACATTGTCATCATACTGCAGCTCTATTTCTATGTCATTCTCTTGGTTCTACCCTCCTCCGCTACCTCCCTTAAGTAGTTGATTTTTTTCTAGGATGGATTTGTCACAATACCAAGATGGCTACCAGAATATTCCAGTGGTTCTTTTCTTCTTTATTTCCAAGGGAAAATTTACTTTTATTCTCAGTAATCATATAAAACATCCGGGCAATCTTTTGGTTGGAACATGTTAGGTCATGTGTCTGTGATTACTATATTGTGTGGCCAGCAGAAAACCACACATGTGGATTTATATGACATGTCTCTTAGCCAATCACTGTGGAAAGGAGAATTCACTTATATCAATCAGGGCTCATCCCTGGATTTGGGTTGAGATTAATCTCATCCAAACCACAAAGTTGCTACACAGAGTGGGGTAGATTGAACATGTTCTAAGAATTTTTTTTTTTTTGGTAATTTTTGAATGATTCTAATGATTTTCCATGGTTTGTTCACATAAATCTTTAATGGAATAAGAGATACAGTGTAGCAGTGTTCTAACATATTTGTGTTTATATAGGTGTATTATTTGTGTTTATATAGGGGTATGTGCATTTGAATATATATTTTTTGTTAGTCAAGAAATGTTTATTTTTTCTTGAAAAATATTTTTCACATCCACTATACTTTTTATCTTATAAAAATTACAATTAGATGCTTTACAAAGAGGCTGCCCCACACCAATCAAAGTTATGCTTAGTGTAAATTGGGTTATCACTAATAAATCAGATATTTCTAGAGCAATACTTTAAACTCTGTTCCAGAGCTAGATATATTCAACATTTACTGAACATTTATTGAGTACATCTTATAAGCAAAGTGCTATTCTCGGTGCTCTTGTGTATATGAAGATAAATATGTGTCATAAAACAATGACAAATTGACTTTCAGAATGTATTTATTTCCCATATCATAGAATTTTTCTTTCCTGTCATTTTCCATTTTATCATAGGAAGACCTTGAGGGTTTTTGTTTGTTTGTTTTTTTTAGAATAAAGAAGAAAATAATGATACATACGCTCACTTGAGTTAGTTTCATACTCTACAGCTTGTATAAGCAAATAAGCACATGAGAAGTAACTTGCATACATTTACATAGTTTAGATTATTATTAAATTCTCCATTTTTATATTTTCTTGTTATAGACGTCTGGCCTTCAATATGCATCATAGAATTTACAAAAACAAACAGAGTTTAATAAGCTTAGTAAAATGAAGCTATTTATCTGGATACATTACTTTGTAAAGTACAGGAAAAGAGGACCCACCTAGGTCAATCTAATGTATGATTTTCAATTTTTTAAGCAAGTTTTATTGACTTATTTATTTTAGTAGAAAAAAAGTAATTACCAGATAATATCCACATTTTCCCATAAATTATGATGGTACTTGTATCATACAGTACAATATATACCTAAGAAATTTCCAAGCAATCTCTATTTTTTAACAATAACAGCACTATAAACACAATATACTTTCCTCTTTTGATTTAAAATGATATATTTATGTAAACAAATAAAAATGATATATTTATGTAACATATACTATATTTAGGTAGCATGTTTATTTAAGGTAGTATTTGGACACTAAGAACCTAGTGAACTGTGTCTATATGTGTGTGTGTCTGTATGTAGGCATGTAAATTTAAAAAGTCAAGTTATGGTTAATTGGAATAAGAAATTAAGTTTGATTAAAACAGTTTGATATCTGGTAATTGAGAGTGTTTATGAACCAGACATAATTCATGGAATAATGGTGAGCTGTACATTATTAAGAACATTCTACAGTCACCTAAGCCAAATTTAAGAACTGAGGGAAGAGAGAAATATCTTAGGATGATTTTTACTCATGAGTAATATTGAGACTGAAATGTTAACCATTTTATATCTACTCACTTGTAGCTAAGGATACTTTCTTTTTAAAAATAAATTTTAAAAAATGTTTTCAATTACAGTTTACATTCATTATTATTGTATATTAGTTTCAGATGTACAGCATAGTGGTTAGAAAATCATATACTTTATAAAGTATAAAGGCCCAGTCCACGAATTCGTGCACCAGTGGGATCACTTGGCCTGGCCTGCAGGATCGGGCTGAAACCAGCTCTCCAACATCCCCTGAGGGTTCCTGGATTGCAAGAGGGCACAGGCCAGGCTGAGGGACCCCACTGGTGCAAGATCGGAGCTGGGGAGGGACGTAGGAGGTTGGCCAGCTGGGGAGGGACCGCAGGAGGTCTCCAGGGCATGTCTGGCCCATCTCACTCAGTCCCGGACCCCCGGACCCCAGCAGCAAGCTAACCTATCAGTCGGAGTGTCTGCCTCCTGGTGGTCAGTGCAAATCATAGCGACCAGTCGACTGGTCGACCAGACACTTAGCATATTAGACTTTTATTATATAGGATATAGATTATTGACTATATTCACAATGCTGTACTTTACATCCTCATGACTATTTTGTAACTTCCAATCTGTATTTCTCAATCCCTTCACCTTTTGACACAGTTCCCTAATCCTCTTTCCCTCAAGAAAACCTAAAGTACATCCTGTGGAATGTATTGTAGATGAAAATTTTCTCCCACTCGCCTACACACATTTCCTCTGTTTACAAGAACACGGTCTTAACATTATAATGATTTTGGCCTTGACAGAATCTGTTCAGATTAATTCAGTGTTCACTACTGCAATAGCAGAGTAGGCTGTAGTTTTGTAACTTTTATTTTGAAATTATTTGAAGAAGAAAAATTTCACAGTGTACCATTATGAGTCTTCATTAAAAATAAAGTTATTTGTTTCATTTTAAGTAATTCTCGATACCTAATCAATCAGTGTGTTTATCTTGCTTACTTTCTTGAAATTCAGAGTAGACCAGGGTTTTCAAAATGATAACACATACATGTTATCATTGTTGATTGCTATTATAACCATTTTGTTACCATTCATTGTACACTTACTGTATGGCAGGAGCATGTGGCAGTTGCTTTGAAGATAGTGTCTGTAATATTTACCACCAATCAACCTTCCAATTTACAGAAAAGTTAAATGATTTTTCTAAAAATCACCAAGCTATTAAGTGGAGCAAAATGGAGTCCAGGCACCTTGGTTTCCTAAGCCCATGGCTTTTAAATTATATCTTCTGGCCTTTCTGTAAACATTTATTGTTAATTTATAATAGTACTTTAAAATTTACATGATAGTGTAGCATGTGAAGTTCAAACATTGATAGCTTAACCCTGCAAGTATTTTTTGATGATATAATTGTGCTAACTACTAGGTGTCATTTGATTTGTCTTCAAGTTCCATATGGACTAGAAGAGGAGATACTCTTATAACTGCTTTCAGGCACAGTAGAATTAAGAAGTATAATACCCCAGCCGGTGTGGTTCAGTGGTTGAGTGTCGACCTATGAACCAGGAGGTCATGGTTCAATTCCTGATCAGAGTACATGCCTGTGTTGTGGGCTCAATCCCCAGTAGGGGGCATACAGGAGGCAGCCAATCAATGATTCTATCTCATCATTAATGTTTCTATCTATTGCTCCCTCTCCATTCCTCTCTGAAATCAGTAAAATTATATACTTTTTAAAAAGAAGTATAATAGATGCTCGTACAAATTCCCTGGGAGTACAAACCACAGCGTCATAACTCTTGACTTAGAAAGTTATAGGAGGTATAACTGAGTGATGAGCCCTGATAGGTAAGTATGGTTTTCATAGGAGGATATGCCCACAGAAAAATCACACCACTTTATGGAACTACATGAGAAAGACATAGAACTATGAATCTTTAGTTTATTTTGCAAATGACATGTAGGGTATATGGTGGTAGGGGAAAAGTAGGAGAGGCAACTGGAAAGGAAGGTTGAAAACAAATTGTGGGGCATCCTAATATTATGCTAAGGGGGTGCATTAATTCAGAAGGCTAGAGAAGGCCGTTGCCAGGTTTTGAATATGGACCTTTGTGTTTATACCCAGCATTTAAGGAGCTAATTCTAGAGGCATTTTGGCATTAGAAAGATGGACAAAAAGGGTCATGCTGAGTTGGTAGAGCCTGTGTCACCTGTATGTGGAGCTATCTAACTATGTTTGGAAACCAGTGTTTATTCTCAAGGTATTAGTTAAGACCAGTGACAAAGACATACAACATAGGCACTAAGATGGAAGGAGATATCAGAGCAATCCTTACAAGTAAATGAGATTTCACAGAGAGAAATGAAGTACAGTAGTACAGTAAATTTGGAGAGGTCCAAGGGCAGAATACTTGGGAACACACACACACACACACACACACACACACCACACACACACACACACACACACACACACAAACTAGAAGAAACAAGATGGAGTGGAGAGATAGGTGTGATAATAGAACTTTCCCTTAATAATACTATAACACAGATTTAAAAAAACATACTTTGAAGAATGTGGACATTTTAAATAGTGTCAGATGCTATAATGGAATTGAAGGGGACAGAGATGGGGGAGAGGCAGCTGTATCTGAGTTCAGTGGTGAAAGCAAGGAAGAGATGGAAGAGTATATCGGTTGCCAACCTGTGCTCTGTGGACCACTGGTAGTTTGTGAGATCCAAAAGGTTGGCGATTGCTGGAATATTAGATTGAAGAATGATACAATTGGGCAGATATATGTTAGACTGAGAAGATTTAAGCAAGAGTTTTAGTATATTTTGTGGTAGGAATCTGTAGTACACTATATTTACTATACTTTGTTCTATCCTATCTAATAAAGAGGGAATACGCTAATTGACCCTCAGACCATCGGAAAGATGGTGGCACCCACAGCCAATAAGGAGGGAATATGCTAATTGACTGCCCTGCCCTCAAAGATGGCAGCACCCACAGCCAATAAGGAGGGAATATGCTATTTGACTGCCTCACCCTCAAAGATGGCAGTGCCTACAGCCACAAGATGGTGGTTCCCAGCCCCTTAGCCCCAACAGGGCAGCAGGCGTATGGCAAGAATACTTGGGAACACACAAGTATTCCCAAGGGGGCAGGCCCGGCCACTCTGCATGCCTGCCTCTGGAGTCCCCTAGTCCCTTCAGCCCCCCCAGCTGCCCAGGGCTGGCCCGAGGTGCAGGCAAGCCTCAGATGGCGGCTGCCCAGCTGCCCAGCCGCC
>NW_005371389.1:26073-32791 GCF_000412655.1 Myotis brandtii | reverse complement strand
CCCCTCCCCCTGATCACCAGGTCGCTCCCGCCTCTGAGGGTTCCCAGACTGTGAGAGGGGGCAGGCCGGGCTGAGGGACCCCCTTAGTGCATGAATTTTCATGCACCGAGCCTCTAGTGTATAATAAGTAGTATGAAACTATGAAGGTTGTTTTTGTGGACAAACAGGCACATAAAATCTACATGGACATTCATGATATGTCATCAGTAGTAAATTTTTATCCATTAATATTTAATACAATTCCAATTTTAGTAAGTGAATATTATTATTATCAATCCCTGTTTAATCATTTTTCAGTGCTTTAATTCTCAGTGTATTTTCTCCCTTTATTAAAAAATAATATTTTTTTTTTAAAATATATTTTATTGATTTTTCACAGAGAGGAAGGGAGAGGGATAGAGAGCCAGAAACATCGATGAGAGAGAAACATCGATCAGCTGCCTCCTGCACGCCCCCCACTGGGGATGTGCCCGCAACCAAGGCACATGCCCTTGACCGGAATCGAACCCAGGACCCTTGAGTCCGCAGGCCAACGCTCTATCCACTGAGCCAAACCGGTTCCGGCTAAAAAATAATATTTTGAATTCAAATTTTGTCAGAGAGCAAGATGGCATAGGGCATAGCACACAGACCATGACATAGCAGAACATTTTAACATGATTTGACTTTAAAAAACACAGTAAAATAAGGATCAGGTTAAACTTTGTTTTAAAACGTTTGCTGCTGGAATTTTATTATTTATGCAAAAGCTTGCTGATCAGTAGAGCTCTGCCTCCTGATGCCAGGGTTTTTTTTGCACTTCCTACAGTCTATGTGAATCATGCACAGGGGCCATGGGGCTCATTAAACCAACTCTAGAAAAAACCATCTGAAAAACATCATTTCCCATACATAGTCAAGTAATGCAGGGACTTTTCTGTTTAGAAAAATGCCAATGAATGTTCTGAGCTTTTTTTAAAAAAAATTTCACCTGAGGATATGTTTTTATTTGATTTTAGAGAGAGAATCAGGGAGAGGGAGAGAAAGAGAAACATTGAATGTGAGAGCGAAACATTGATTGGTTGCCTCCTGTGTGCCCTGACTAGGGATAGAACCTGCAACCTGTGTATGTGTCCTTACCATGAATTGAACCTGTGACCTTACAGTGTATGGGGTGATATTCCAAGCAACTGAGTCACACTGGCCAGGGCAATGTTCAGAGTTTCGATGGCTAGTTTGACATTTGTAAAACCGAGAAAGTAACTATTCTTGACTCATAGTCCACAAATTGATGTGCATATGAACATGAGTGTATGCATTATGAATGTTTAATGATTAAATATGATTTAAAATATAAGATTACAGTAATCAGGGCTTGGTTCTTAGACCCCATTTATTTCCCTGATGGTCTCATCTAGCATCATGATATCAAATACTATTTGTAAGTGATTGCCTTTCAAATGTTTACCCCAGTTCAGAACTCTGGTTAGCTACGGCCAGCATGGCTACAGAGGCAACAAAACCTGAGTAGGGGTGGCTGGGAATTGAGAAAAGGAAAAAAAAGAGACAGACACAAAGACTTTAAGTAAAGCTGGGGCCAGGTGGAACACTGTTCTTGGATGGAGAGATAGTGACCCAGGGCTAGTGCAGTGCATTTATTATATATGGCACGGTTCCAGGAAGTTTTACTAGAGTTTAAGACAAAGGAAACTATGTGAAATCATGGTTAAAGATCAAGCTGCAATTCTTCATTCTTGTGGCTTCTTTGTAATTGTCACTCCTGTCTGAGCCTGGATAATTGTGTCCTTTCCTGGTGCCTGGCTGAACTTAGATAATGAAACCCACCCCCTGGTGCCTAAGCTAAAGGTCAGGCTGACAACATACCTGCCTCTGGCAAGGTATGTTTGCAGGATGTGGCTCTGCCGATGCCACTGGGCTCAGCAGACAATTAGCTCATGTGCCTCCCCAGGTGCTCTCTACACAGAACTTTCTGCTAAACTCCACATTTAGATACACAATCATTTACTCTTAGTTCAAATTTAACATGTTCTAAACAATCAACCTCCAAATCTGTTTTTTCAGAAGCTCTTCCTATCACAGTAAGTGGCACCTCCATTCTTCCAGTTGCCCCAGTCAAATATTTTGGAGCCCAGCTTAGTCTCCTGTTTTCTCACATCCCATATTATCAGTCAGAAAATGATGCCAAGTCACCTTCACCAGTCTGTATCCAATTCTGACAGCTTCTCCTCACCTCCATTGCTACCACTGTCATCTCTGGTGTGAATTACTGAAGTAGCCATTTCAACTGGTCTTCCTACTTTGGCTCTTTTCTTAACTACAATCCATTTTGTCTGCCACATGGTCCTCTTAAAATCTAAGTCACATGTCACACTGCTGCTGAAAATCCTCCAGTGGCTTGCCATTCACTCAGAGTAAAATGCAGTCCTGCTGTCTTGTAAGCCCATACAAATCACTTCCCTCTCCCCCTTCATTTCTTCTCTGTCCTTATCTTCATCATTCTTACCTTCTCTCATTCCACTGAAGTCAAACACAGCTGCATGCTTTTGTCCAGTACACATTTCCCCACATATTCCTCTCTCTCAAATTTTTAAGTCCTTTCCTCAAATGATACTCGCTCAGTGATATTTTCCCTGACCATCCTGTTAAATCCATGCTATCCCCTTCCTTCCCTGGCACTTCTTATTCTCCTCCCTTGCTTTACTTTTCTTCATAGCACATACCAGCTTCAAATTATCTTGTTTATTTGTTTAGTATGCCTCCCCTAATAGGATTAGTTCCATACAGATGTGGATTTTTGTCTGTTCTGTATATGATTGCATTACCATTGTGTGGAACAGCACATCGCCCTTGGTAGTCACTCAATAAATATTTGTTGAAGACTCACTGTTGAAATATGTTCCTTCTATTCCCACTTTGCTGAAAGCTTTTTTTTTTCATATATGGGTCCTGGATTTTGTCAAATGCTTTTTCTGCAACTATTGATAAGATCATGTGACACTTATCCTTAATTTTGTTTATGTGGTATATCATGTTAATCAATTTGTGGATATTTTGCCAACCTTGCATCCCAGGAATGAATTCCACTTAACAAAATCACCATCCCCTTGGGATGGGTTTCCTGGTTATTCTCCATGACTGATCATAACTATTCTGGCTGTGTTACCATGTAGATATCTCAGGTTGGTAAAAAATGATGAAAACACTTACTTGTGACCCCAAATGTACATTATCTTTAGTGTTTTCAAAATAATTATATATTTTGGGATGCTTATGAATATGTATAATCATAAAATCATAAGTCTTTCTGAAAAACAGAACATGGAACTCATGAGCATATCATCTGAGGGCAAAAAACACTGTTTTCTAGGAGTTCTATCAAGTACTTAGTGCAGACATAAATTCATAGTGTGCAGATCTGCTTGTCTTGGTCACAGGATCGCCACCATGTTGATGGTTCTTTGGCATTACTGGTGGGGTTGGGGAGCATTGGGCTTGGTCGGGTGCTTTCATGCCAGGCTGCAAACCAAGGCAAAGGTGGTCATACTTTCATTCATTAGCAGTGGCTTTTTCTGCCCTGACTCCCCGTATTCCATGCTGTGCCCTTCCTGGGGCCCTCTAAACTTCAGTTCTAATTATTCTTTACCTCAAGTAGTTTTCTGTTTCTAGAGGATAGTCAGCAATATTGGTGGCATCAAATGCACAGGTAAGCGTAAACCAAACAAACAGCTTTCCAATTGATTCTTTTTACCAGGCAAACACTTTTCTCCCCAAGAAACTATTTAGGTGTCAGAAATCTTCTTTTGGAAAGCTGATTTTCAGTTTCTTGTCCCCACACTGAAAATGCTCAATATATTGGCAATCAGTTTCATATATTGCTCACTGGAAAGTGGTATCTGTTAAATGCTAAAAATTAAGGACTTGGAGTCCTATAGGGTGCTAAAACCTCCAATCAATTAGTCAATATTTCAGACAATACAGTGGGAGAAAAATCAGTAAAAGTAAATTGCCAGTGTATTAAATGTCTTTGTGGATCCCATTTTGGCTAATTTTTCTAGCATTTTAAAATGCTTTGCTGTATAGTCAAAACTCAGTTCTTGAAAGTCTCCCATCTCAAACAATTTGGTTCTTGACCAAGTTGTTTTTGGAAAAAATGCCTTGGTTGTTGAACAGAACTTTGGTTCTCAACCTGACAACCCTTCAGCATGACAAAAAACATTTCTTGGGCCACAAATAAAGGAGAGAATGGATGTCAGTTTACCTCTAAACCTCAGTTGTGAACCATTCAGGAAATTGTGCTGTGAATATTTTTGTGTGTTTTTGCTTTTGTTGCTGGCAAATGGATGATTAACACAATGTTAAATTATAAAGAGGCCATCAAAAGTGTGAAAGAAACAATGATCATAGGCAACTGAGGGGGTAGAAAAATTTGTTGATTTGGGTAAATGAAAAGCAGGTAGCCTGTGACAGCATTTCAGAGGCAGTGATATATGAACAAGCCAAGATGCTACATACTGACTTCCGGAAAGACATCCCTGGAAGGAGTGCTGAAAGTGATTCATTTAAGGCAAGTAGGAGGTGGTTTGATAGATTTAATAAAAGAAGCATTTGTTTATAGATTATACAGTACATTAGACATATACTGTGTATTTAAGAAAGGTTAAAACATGGAATCATTTGTGGTCTGGAATGGATTAATTAAATTTAAATTATTTCTAATGGAAAAAATGATTTAGTTTTTGAACAAATGGATTCTTGAACAGCCTTCCAGAAGAATTAAGTTCGAGAACCAAGGTTCCACAGTATATGCTGCTTATAAGGAGCAAATTTAATTTTTTAAAATTTCGGCAGCCTTTCCTTCCTTAGCCTGAACTTTCTTATTGAGGTGCTAATGAGCTGTGAATAGGCCAAATGAAAGAGAAATAGGAACTCCAGATAATCCATACTCTGATAAACTATTCCCACGATAATTGGCGGGTTATGGTTCTTCTGGGACAGTGGGAGAAATAAGCAGTGTTTGCCAAGTCTGTGGAGCAGCTCGTGTTAATAACATTGTAAAAGAAATTTACAAGGCAATCACCATCCTTTTAAACAAATATCATGTGTGTTCCTTCAGGGCTGGGCACAATTTGATTATCTGAAAAGGTTTGTAGGTCAGATTGAGCAGAATCGCAGCATTTCTAAATCAGGAGATTTGAAACATACTTTTGATTATTTCCCTTCTGGCATAAATGAATTTCCTTTTCCTGATTTATGGTTTCCCCAGAACAAAAACGTTTGGCCTTCCTGTTGTGCTCATTTGCATGATTTTTAATTCATCTTCATGTTAAGGTTTTTAATTGCTACCATATTTTAATATGCAGGATTTAATTCATTGTTTTAATTTATGTATGTGGTGATAATTCTGCTCCCTTCCTGGTATAATATGAAAGAAGGTCAACATGTAAACAATACTATTTTAGAGAATAAGTACTAATTTTATAGAAAAATTTTAAGGGTTATACAAATCAAGAAAATGATAACTGATTCTATTCAAGAGTATTTAAAAATATAGTGAAACATTGTTTTTAAATATAGTATTAATTATCTCAGTATGTGAACAATGAAAATATTTTTATTCCTTCTGTTTATTTATCTTCCTGTTTTCCAAAGTAGAGCAAACACTTTGAAATATTCCAATAGACATGTTTTAAATTTCAACATGTTACAAGTATGATTATATATCAATAAAATAATCCTAGTGATATTGTTGCAACATATCTTATAGTATCCATAATTTTATGTGGTGATTTAAACATTTAAATATATAAATTTTAAGGCACTGTCCTAATGAAGCTCATGCTAGATTAAAAAAAAATCTTTATATGAACAAGTTATCTATTGAGAATACAGATATTGCACACCAAAGCTAATCCTATATAATAAAGAGCTAATATACAAATTGTCATCACACACTCGTGCCCTCATGCCAGGGCTAGGGGACCTGAGGCTGGGCCAGGGGACCTGAGGCTGTGCCCCTCACTCTGCAGGGCTTGACAGGGGTGGGGCCGGCTGGGTCTGGGTCTCGCACGATTTCGAGGCATGCGCGGGTGGGCAGGGACTTGACTCGGTCCCGTGGCATGCCCCAGACTCTGACAGGAGGGAGATTTTCATATACATTTTACTAATTTTCTTTCATCTCTGACACTTCTATTATAGAGAAAGGGAAAATAGCAATATTAAAATACTTCCTCTAATTCCCTTTTAATGTGCACAAATTTTGTGCACTGGGACACTAGTCATATTATAACATGTAAAATTAGAAAAGACTACGGGTAAGAGAGACTGGATGAATCAGAAAATTCTATTAATATCTCTAGGATTGTTTGAGTGGCTTATAATTATTACATTTATATAAAATACTAGAGGCCCGGTGCACAAAAATTTGTGCACTCGGGGTGGGGGAAGGGGGGGTCCCTCAGCCTGGCCTGTGCCCTCTCGCAGTCTGGGACCCCTCGGGAGATAACGACTTGCTGGCTTAGGCCTGCTCCTGGGTGGCAGAGGGCAGGCCCTAGGTGCAGCCCCTGGTCGGGCTCAGAGCAGGGCTGATTGGGGCGCTGCCCCCTGTCATGCACAGAGCAGGGCGGATTGGGAGGTTGCGATGCCACCCTCAGTCATGCTCAGGGTAGGGCCGATTGGGGGGTTGGGGCACCGCCCCCTGTCACACTCAAGGTAGGGTCGA
>NW_005371389.1:17546-25418 GCF_000412655.1 Myotis brandtii | reverse complement strand
GTTGGAGTCCTCCTTCACTGCAGCAAGCAAGCCTCATGTTCACTTCCAGCTGCCTGGCTGCCGGCTGCCATCTTGGCTGACAGTTAATTTGCATATACTCGCTGATTAGCCAATGGGAAGGGTAGCGGTCATACGCTAATTACCATGTTTCTCTTTTATTAGTGTAGATGGTATATTTTTACATTTTAATTTTTAAAATACTTTTTATCCATTTTAGAGAGGATAGGAGAGGGAGAGACAAAAACATCAATGGTGAGAGGGAATCATTGATTGGCTGCCTCTCACATGCCCCCTATATTAGGGATGAAGTCCACAACCCTGGCATGTGCCCTGACTGGGAATTGAATTGTGACCTCCTGGTTCATAGGTCAACACTCAACCACTGACCCACACTGGCTGGGTTACATTTTAATTTTTAAATGCAAATTTACCTATCTAGCTCTCTCAGAGTAATGCTTCTGCCCCTTAAGATATTAAAAATATTTCTGGCAACATAGTTAAAATTGCAGGCTTCTGTGAGACAAATACTGAGTTCAACTCCCATTTCCTCTCTTTATTAACTGTGTGACCTTGGGCAAGCTCTTAATCTCTATGAATCTGGTCTTCTTACTATAAGATGTGGACTGTAATAATCCCTTATTTTCTAAGGTTAAATTAGATAGTTTAATCGTGTACGGACTTCACTACACCTTAATAAACGGTAAACACTTCATGCATGATACTTGTATTTTGATTATAACTCCTATAGGCATTTAGAGGATAAAGAGAGCATTACAGATTAGAGCATAATCTAGAAAGTGGGAGCACCTACCTGGGAGGTACACAAGGCGATCCTCTGGTCACACGCATATTTTATTTAAAATTTAGAAAGAAATAAAAATTTATTAATTTTTAATATACAGGTTTTGGGATCATTTTATATAATATACAGGGTGGGCAAAAGTGTGTGGGCAAAAGTAGGTTTACAGTTCATATGGAAAGACACATAGGTTATGATTATTACAAGAACTTTATTAACTCAAAATAATGTCACAATGCAACTGTAAACCTAGTTTTGCTAAGCCCTGTATAGCATTGCTATCCACAGTGAAAAGCCTGTGTATTTGAAACACTTATAAGTAGAAGAATACTTATAATATTTTGTAGTAAAACAGGAGAGTCTCAGCAAATCGTTTTACTACACAAAAGTGTTCTAGTTACATCATCGCAGAGTAGTTGAAAAAATATAATACATATTTTCCTTTTTTAAAGTGTTTCAAATACACTGAATATTTTTTGTGTTGGAAAATAGCTCCAAGTACTATGTTATTTCTCAGATATTTCCAAAAGCTTTTAAAGCACTTGAGCTCTCCCTTCAAGGTAAAATTCTGTATTATCAACCATTAAGAAGGAACTGAATTTTATTAGAAATTCATGCCATGGAGAGAGCATTTAAAAAATGAATATTGGGCAATATTCTCATCATAAGTATGTGAGTTGTAAAATCTTCCACATCTACACACAGAAACATTAAAAGAAAAAATTCAGATCTATTTAAAATATTACAAATTAAATCAGTATGGTTTTGAAATCATATTATAAATATAAAAATATTTTCACTTGACATTTTAAGAAATCTAGATTTAGCTGATAGAAGGTGAAATTTTATTAGCCTGATTTAAAAAACCTGATGGGTTGGATAAAAGTGAATAGGGCAGGTAAATTGAATTGGTTCTCAAATTTGCTATTGAGCAAATTATTTTACAAATGTAGAATGTGCATTCACAAATATAATTTTTATGAAGATAAACAATTTACAAAATTGGAAAGCATCATTGTAATGAATCAGGAAAAGCTATAGAGTAAATGAAATTTGAGCTGGAACTTGAAGGAGAATATGATTTAAATGTGTTTGGGAAATAATTTTTATTTCATTTTGTTTTTAATATGTTTGTAGCAGTAGAAAAAAAAAACAAATAGGAAGGTGTAATATGAAACAGGTTATATGTAGTTTTACAAAGCCATGAAAGAGAGAATGGAAGGAAACATCTGAGCCCCTTATATGATAGGTTATGAATTTGGGACTTTATTCTGAGAGTAAAGCCACTGAAGGTTGTAGCATATGAGAATAACACTTTCAGTACAAACTTTGCAACTAATCTCGAGTTGGATTGAAGTAAGCAAACGATGGAGGAGAGAATGTTATTAGTATAGTTATAGTGTTATTTCAAGGCATGGTTTTGGAGTCTGCCACTGAGCCTTGGCTGTGGTGGCTGAGGCGGCGAAGGCGGCAGTGGCGGCGACAGCTCTGGGGTCTGCATATCGGGGTGTGTTGGCCGCCGCCGCTGCTGCTTCAGCTTGGTATGTACAAATGGCTGGTTAGGATTGTCCGCACCATTTTCCGCTTCTGCGACTGGTCGGTGCCCCCTGTGGGCCCTGCTGAAGCGATGGTGCTCGAACAGCACTCTGTTTTCTACAGTGGACACTGATGAAATACCAGCCAAAAGACCAAGATTAGATTGCTTTATTCACCAAGTGAAAAACAGTCTCTACAATGCTGCCAGCTTCCAGAGTTGGGGTTGGAAAGTGGGGCTTGAGGAAGAAGGCAGAGGCTCTCATGTGGCAGCCCTGGTGACTGGAAATAGATGTTCCATAGTAGAATTCTACCTCTACTCTAGAGATAGATCTAACTTTTGTGAATGCTAGTTGTCTGATTTGCCAGGAGCAAGCTTAATCTGGGAAGCCTAATCACAGAATGGTCTGAAGCTTAGAATCTAGCAATTTAAGCAGTTTGGTGACACATGTTTCTTTTTTTTTCTGTCTCTCAGGTTTACTTTGAACTCAGACGGCTATAATAGAAGACCAGGTGGCCGCCGCCATAGCAAAGGCAATCCAGAGAGTTCCTTAATGTGGAAACCTCAGGAACAGGTTGTAACAGAGGTGATTATTGAAGAGGGTGGCAAGGGTCTGAGGCGTCCCCATTGTACTGTGGAGGAGGATGTTCAAAAAGAGGAAAGAGAGAAGTACCGAAGGTTATTGGAGCAACTTAAAGGTGTTCATGGAAACTCTGTTCCTCCTGCAACTTCAACTCATCATAGTTCTCAAAGATGTCGCATGGATACATTAAAGACCAAAGGCTGGGGGGAAGAGCAAAGTCATGGAGTCAGAACAACTCAGTTTGTTCCAAAACAATATAGAGCTGCTGAAACAAGGGGACCTCTATGTCCAATGAGGAGTGAAAAGAGGTGTTCAAAGGGGAGAATTTCAGATATAGAGAAGACAGTTGGAATTAGACTTGAAAATGAAGGTAGGAGGGGACACCAGCTGGAACCTGACCTGTCCGAAGAAGTGTCAGCCCAACTCCGCCTGGGCAGTGGGAGCAATGGCTTATTCAGGAGGAAAATGTCAACACTTGAGACACAAGAAAAAATTGCTCAGGCAAAGAGAGAGATAAAAGAACAGATGATCTTCTTGAACTTACAGAGGACATGGAAAAGGAAATCAGTAACTCTCTGGGCCATGGCCCACAGGATGAGATCCTAAGTAGTGCTTTCAAATTGCGCATCACTCGAGGGGACATCCAGACCCTGAGGAACTTTCACTGGCTCAGTGATGAAGTCATTAATTTTTACATGAATCTTTTCATGGAAAGAAATAAAAAACAAGGCTATCCAGTACTTCATGCATTCAGTACTTTCTTCTATCCCAAATTAAAGTCTGGGGGTTACCAAGCAGTGAAAAGATGGACCAAAGGGGTCAATCTCTTTGAACAGGAACTAATTCTGGTGCCTATTCATCGGAAGGTACATTGGAGCCTGGTAGTGATAGACCTAAGAAAAAGGTGTCTTAAATATCTGGATTCTATGGGATAGAAGGGCAACAGGATCTGTGAAATTCTCCTTCAGTATTTGCAGGATGAAAATAAGACCAAAAGAAATGTTGATCTGAATCTTTTAGAGTGGACGCACTACAGCATGAAGCCACATGAGAATCCTCAACAGTTGAATGGGAGTGATTGTGGAATGTTTACTTGTAAAGGCATGGCTTTGTCAGGTGTCACCACTGCCATTGGGACGAGTAGAATGGTAATGGTCCTTATGCTGCTGCTGAGCTGTGCATTGGAGAATGTTTCCCAGCATGCTTTGCCTCTACCTACTATATGTCCTAGATGTCAGCAGCACCCTCCATCCCCAGCAGTGACAAGCAAAACTGACTCCTGCTATTGTCCAATGTTTTCAAGAGAGCAAAATAGCCACTGGTTGAGAGCCAGTGGTTTAAAGTGATGCAACTAGGAATAAAAAAGAAGAGGTGGATGTGAAATAAATTGCTTGCTAGACAGCTTTTAACTAATTGTTGAAGAAAAAAAGAGAAAGTCATTTTAACAGAAATAATTTTCCGTGTGTGTGTGTGTGTGTGTGTGTGTGTGTGTGTGTGTGTGTCTTTATGACGTATTTTCTATGTCAGCCTCTCTTGGGGCTCTGTTTGCTTTGCTACTCATGTTTTCCATTGGCCCATTTTATAATACAGGGTGGGCAAAAGTAGGTTTATGGTTGTATGGAAAATAATACAATAATTAACAAATAAGATTACAAGAATAAATTCTGCATTTTGCATACTTAAACTGTAAACCTATTTTGTCCCACCATATATACCTCCTTAAATCTTTTTTTAGTATCTTTCCTAAATTTTGGGGTGATAGCTTATAGACCACCCTGCTTTTTGACTCTTTTACTTCAAGATGTAAGAAATGTTAGTACAATGAGAATAAAACTTGTCAAAATGTTTCACATCTTTTATTTTTATCAAATGCAAGGAGCCCTTATGCACTCTTCTCAGGTCTCTGAACCCCAAGATGAAAAGCTTTAATTGTCAGTGGGATCCTGAAGTAGAAACTTGAAGCATGCTCAGTCTTGTTAGGAGCCAGTGATAAAACTGAAAAACTGCCCATTGTCTTTAGCTGACTCTACTTTCACCTTCTTGTCTACCTGCACCAAAAGGGCAGAGGACTCACTGTTCTGGTCTTTTATTACTTGCCTTGAGGCAGAGGTCAGAATTTGCAGCTGATAATGAAATCTACCCAGAGTGTTCCAGGGCTTAATATCATTAACATTTTCCTTACAAATGTCAACCTCTAAAGGCCTTAAAGAAAGGATCTCTTTCCTTGAAGACAATAGGGAGACAAACAATACAGAGCAAGGCAACAGGTACTATATACAAAAAGTGTGTGTTATATGCCATTGAATTGGCTCCAACTCATGCCAACCCTATGAATGAGTGATGTCCACAATGTCCTTCCTCGGAAAACCTGCTCAGTTCCTATAGACCCATGGTCGGCAAACTGCGGCTTGCGAGCCACATGCGGCTCTTTGGCCCCTTGAGTGTGGCTCTTCCTAAGCCTTAGGAGTACACTAATTAAGTTAATAACAATGTACCTACCTATATAGTTTAAGTTTAAAAAATTTGACTCTCAAAAGAAATTTCAATCATTGTACCATTGATATTTGGCTCTGTTGACTAATGAGTTTGCCAACCACTGCTATAGACTCATGCTGTGGCTTCTTTTATGGAGTCAATATGTCTCATATTTGGTCTTCATCTTTTCCTACTTCTATTTTCCCCAGCATTATTATCTTTTCTAAAGATCCCTGCTTTGCACGGCTAGCATGGCTCAGTGGTTGTGTGTCGACCTATGAACCAGGAGGTCACGGTTCCATTCCAGGTCAGGGCACATGCCCGGGTTGTAGGCTCGATCCCCAGTGGGGGGTGTGCAGAAGGCAACTGATCAATGATTCTCTCTCATCATTGATGTTTCTATCTCTCTCTCCGTCTCTGAAATCAATGAAAATATTAAAAAAAAGAAAAAGACCCCTGCTTTCTCACCGTGTGCTCGAAGTAGGCCAACTTTAATGTGATATGCTATTTCTGCTTTCTGCTCTGACATTGAAAGACCCAGTAACTTTGGTCTAATCCCCTTAGGAAAAAAAAGCCCAACTATTAACTTAAAGTATGGAAAATTGTTATCTAGCATATGTTAAGAGATTCATTAATCTATTCAGCAAATATCTGTTATGTTCTACTACATATCAGATATTGTATAGTGAACAAAATAAACAAAACTCTGCACTCATAGTCCACTATGAGGGTTTTTCTGAGGAATATGCCACACCACCTTTTCAGGAAGAAGGGAAGGAGACAAAAGCATGTAAAATAAATGAAGGAAAAAAAGAATTTATTGATATATGTGGAAGGTGATGGAAAATTCAAGTAGCTGATATACCTGAAGGAAGTGGAAATAACCATTATGTCTGGGGGAAAATTACCTACTTACGCAAAAATGTGTTACTTTAGTTCAATTTTTCTGCTGTTAATTCTTACCCAATGATTTTTTTCCCATTGATTTTTGGACAGAGTGGAAGGAACGGGGAGAGACAGAGAGAGAGAAAAACATCCATGTGAGAGAGACACATCGATTAGTTGCCTCCTGCACATGCCCTGTCTGGGGCCCAGGAATTCCTGCCCTTGACCAGAATCAAACCTGGACCCTTCAGTCTGCGGTCCAATGCTCCAACCACTGAGAAAAACCAGCCAGGTCTAGTTGAGTATTGTTTTACATCCTAGAATCTCAATAAAACCAAACACCCTTTTGTAGATTCTACTTATTTCGCTATTCTATGTTGCACTAAATAAGAAGAGTGAGGCAATGGATGCAATTTCATAAAGGCTGAATGGGAGGGTTTTACTGAATGTTAATAGAAACTATGTGCATATTATCTGTGGGTCTCACAAGGACCCTCTAAGTTAATATCATCATATCCATTTTGAAGTGTGTACCAGGAGTCTGAGGTTAATAACTTTGCTTAACCACAAACTTCTTGTAAATTCCTGAGCCTCGGGAACTTTAACTCACTCAAAGGAAGACATACTTGAAGTTCCCTGAAGTCAAGCACTGGTTCTGTGCACCATGATGCCTTTGAGACATTGTTACATACAGGGTTAGGGGTATGGTCAGGAGTGCAGTGAAATTTTACAGAAGACGAATTCAGACATACAAGAGTGAGAAAACAAGCATTAGGGTCAGTTTGAGGGATAGAGGTTGGAGAGAGAGGAAATAATCAATAGTGGCTTGTTCTTGAGTCCATTAAAATGAATGAGATTAAATATGGGAAGCAAATAGATTATCAGGTGATGGCAACTATGGTCCTGAGGGTCAAAATCAGTCTGCCACCTGCTCTTTTTAAATAAAGTTTTATTGGAGCACAATCATGCTCATTCACTTATGTGTTAACTATGGCTGCTTTTGTGCCACAATCTACAATGGCAGATCTGAGTAGGTGCAACTGGCCTGCAGTGGCCGCAAACTGAAAATAGTCAGTATTGAGCCCTCTACAGAAAAAGTTTAAGGCTTAATAGGAAGAATAAATCTACATTGAAATATTAATTAAGGGGGCTTGATACAGCTGTAGATAAGTTTAATATTTTTGCAGAATAATATAACTTCAAATTTAGTTAAATATAGACTTGTTGAATAAACTAACAAATAGCTAAGAACCTTAAATGATTATTCAAGAAATAAAGCAAAAAAAACCCCAAACTTTTAAATGGCCACATGGAAAAACATAATGATTAACTTTCCTTCATAGCTCACTGTTGAATAGTCTGTATGTATTATAGCAAACTCTACAGACTGCAGTGATTTTGGGGGGATATTATATAAGTGGCAGTGTATGTCAATTTGGAAAACAATGAGTTTTCATTATATACATTTAGTTTTGAAAATTTTTGGTAAGTAAAACCATTTGCCTAAAGCAATATGCTTATTAATTATTTTTATTTTATAAGTATCATCCAACAAGTCATATTAATTTTAGATATTTATAAAAGTGATTAAATATG